>NW_019154094.1:29869525-29894073 GCF_002288905.1 Enhydra lutris kenyoni | reverse complement strand
GAAAAAAAATTTGAAAAAAAAATTAAATTAACTGCAAGACTAAAAAATCATGGGGAGAAAGCTATGAGTGCTGTGCATTGCTTTCTCCTCCTCTGGAATTCCGCTGCTCTCCTTGGTATTGAACCTGCACTCCTTGGTAGGTGAACTTGGTCCTGGCTAGATTTCTTGTTGATCTTCTGGGTGAGGGGCCTGTTGTAGTGAATCTCAAGTGTCTTTGCCCAGGCGGAATTGCACCACCCTTACCAGGGGCCGGGCTGAGTAATCAGCTCAGGTTTGCTTTCAGGAGCTTTTGTTCCCTGAATGCTTTCCGTAGAGTTCCGCAGGACGGGAATGAAAATGGCAGCCTCCCAGTCTCTGGCCCAGAGGAGCCGAGAGCTGGGGGCCCCACTCCTCAGTGTGCCCTCAGAGAAGAGGGGCCTTTTCTAATGTGCATTTGAAAGGATACACTAACTGCTGGGTAAAGGAGAGGGGGTAGATGGTAAGAGCCAAGGAAGGTGAAACTGTTAGAAGGCTGCTGCTGTAATTCAGGAGTGAGATGCTGGGAGCTTGGGCCTGAGGGTTAACCATGAGAACATCCAGACTGAGCCAGATTCCGGACATGTTTGGAAAATAAAGCCAATAGGATCTCCCCATCATGGAAGCCATTAGCTTTAAGAAATGGACAGGATTAGTTGTTAGAGAAAGAAAAAATGAAACATAAGGCAAAGTCAAGAGATAGAAAACACCATGAACTGGCAGGCCATAGTGAAGGGAACATTTCTTTGGAGTAGAGAACAGATATAGGGAAGGAGGGGAATGTTGGCTTGGGGTTAGGTGTCAGATGACTTTGGTGTGGGTTAAGTATTTCAGACTTCATGTTTAATGGGAGATATTGAAATATCTTGAGGATAAGAGTAACATCATAAAATTATGGATTAGGGAAGTAAATTGGACCCTGGTAGGCACTGTGGTAGCAGGGGTTCTCTCACAGATGTTCTAATGACATGAGTATATAAACCAAAGTAATAGCAGGATTATGTAAGGGTAGGGAGAACAGATTTTAGCAACGGACAAACATGGGCAGGATGCTGGCCTCATCCTATTTGCCATGGTCAAATTATTGGCCATGGTCAAATTATTGGCCTCTATGGGTCCCCTATGGCTAATCTGTAAAGTAGTGATAACCATACCTAATTCAAAGGGTTACTGTGGACATTAAATGATACAGTGAATATTAAATTTATAATCCAAAACCGGTATAGAGTAAATACCCCAAAAATCATTTGTGACTGTTGTTAATAGTTTTAATTTCAAATGGAATGAAAGGAATTAATAAAGTTCAAAAAAACAAGGGAAATAGAAAATCACCATCAGAACACCATGGCAATAGTTCTTGTTTGTAAGACTCAATTATGAATGCTAAAATCGGTGGGAAAAAAAGGAGGATAAATCATGTATTTCTATAGCCTCAAAGCATTTTCTCTAAGACACTTATTAATTTCAAGGGGAAAAGGAGTAACTTTACAGTGGCAAAACCCAGAAGACATATGATCCATGTAGTAAGGACGGACATTGCCATTGTCATAGATTGGAGGAAACTAAGAAGATATTACAACTCAGTGCAATGTGAAATCCTACAACTGAAAAGAAGGGAAGAAGGTTATATTTGAATAAAGCCTGTAGTTTAGTTAATGGTATTGTACTAATGTTAATTTCTTAGCTTTCATAAGTGTGTGATTGTTGTATAAATATTAATATTAGGGGAAGCTGGGTGATAGGTGTAGAGAAATCCTCAATACTATTTTTCAACTTTTCTATAAAACTAAAAGTATTTTTAAAAATAATTATAGTTTTTGGGGCGCCTGGGTGGCTCAGTGGGTTAAGGCCTCTGCCTTCAGCTCGGGTCATGGTCCCGGGGTCCTGGGATCGAGCCCCACATCGGGCTGTCTGCTCGGCGGGGAGCCTGCTTCCTCCTCTCTCTCTGCATGCCTCTCTGCCTACTTGTGACTTCTCTCTCTGTCAAATAGATGAAATCTTTAAAAAAAAAATAATTATAGTTTTTTTAAAAAATGGGGCACCTGGGTGGCTCTGTGGGTTAAGCCTCTACCTTTGGCTCAGGTCGTGGTCTCGGGGTCCTGGGATTGAGCCCCACATCAGGCTCTCTGCTCAGTGGGAAGCCTGCTTCCCCCTCTCTCTCTGCCTGCCTCTCTGCCTACTTGTGATCTCTCTCTCTGTCAAATAAATAAATAAAATCTTTAAGAAAAAAAAAGGGGTTTTAAAAAAATAATAATTATTATAAAACATAAGTGGGAGAAGCTGCCTTTAAAGGGCATCATGAAAAGAGGTATCACCAGTACTTGCTGATTGGTTAGCTTTGAAGATTAAAGGGGTAGATGGTGACTCAAATCTACCTTGAAGATTGTTAGAGACATTGGGTCCAGAATTGGGAAAAGCCATTAATGAGGGCCCACTTATGTGAGTTTAAGTGTATGTCAGCGGGTGTGGGCATGGGCATGGCATGTGAGTATATTAGTTAAGGTTCTCTGGAGAAATAAAACCAATAGAAAACAATAGGATATATTTGTGGAGAGAGAGAGAGAGAGAGAGAGAGATTATAAAGAATTGGCTCAATTGGTAAGTCTGAAAAGTCCAGATGCAGAGGATCCCATGGTATAATTCCTGTCTGAGTCTGAAGGCCTGAGAACCAAGGGAGCTGATGGTGTAGGTTCCAGTCTGAGTCCAAATCCAAAGGCAGGATATGACTGATGTCCCACCTCAAAGAATAGAGAGAAAGAATCAATTCCTACTGAGCCTTTTATTTTATTTAGGCTTTCAACAGATGATTGAGGGATACACAGCCACACCAGGGATGGCAATCTGCTTTACCATCCAGAAATACCCTCACAGATACCCCCCAGATTAATGTTTAACCAAATATCTGGGGACCTCCATGATCCGGTCAACTTGACACATAGAACTAACCATCACAGTGAGTATATATGTATGTGAGCATGCGTGCATGTGTGTATTGAAAGGGGGGGAGGTAATCACTTCCATTCTAGACATGTGGGCTAGTGTGTCTTCTAGGCAGCAAGATAATGAAAGTATGAGGTAAGAACACAGAAGATGCAGGGCAGAGAAAACAGGATAGGGGTAAACTGCAGAGAATCTTTGAAGACAAATGTAGAGACAAGATCTCTAACAAGGGGATTTAGAAAGATATGAGGAGACCTTGTGGATAATTGAATATTAGTGACTTTCTGTATAAAAATGAGAGAACATTCAGAGAATGGCCGAGATGAGGTCACAGAAGGAGAAAAAGTATCAAGATTGTAGAGCATTGTAGGCACAAAGAGAGGAGACTGCTTCAAGATCAAGACAACCTTGACCAATGCTGTGTCAGATCAGGTAGAAAAAAGATGGAGAAGAAGTCAGAAGAGTTGATGAGTAAAAGGCAAATGGTGATTTTTGAGGAGACCAGTTCATCAGACCAAAATAGACAGAGGCCAGCAGGGTAAATGGGGAGTGACCAGAGAGGTGGCTTCTAGATCTGGAAGCCATAAGCATGATCCTAAGTAGATCTTCCAATTTTAAAAGGAACTAGGAAATCTGATTTTCTTTCACCCCCTTGTTGAGTAAGTATTTGAGTGCCTACTGTGTGCTCAGAGCAGCAGATAAACAACAAACAAGAAAAACATGACCACTGTCTTTGGAAAGCTTCAATCCCAGTATATTCTGCCCCCTGGCATTCAGGTTTCTCAAAAGATATGCCAACACAGCAAGCTTTGAATTTTCTTTCTGGAAGAGCTTGAGAAAGACTCTGGAGGAATTAGCAATAATAGATCTTTTTTTAACACAGTGCTAATATTGTGGTTGACATGACAGTAACACATATTACGAGATCCAAACTTTGAACATTTGATCCACAGATCAATTTTCTAGATGCAGCTTGTTTTGCTCCTGAATTTGAGGAAATCTGCTCTTTTGTTCTCCACTAAAAACAAAGCCCATGACACTATGCTTAGTCTGACCAGACTTCCAAATTTCCCATCATGAACTTTATGAGTAATACTCTTTCTTTGAAAACTTCACTCATAAATTGCTGAGTTTAATTTTACAAATAACAATGAACTTGCATAGTAAGACAACAAAACTGTGTTCTTTTTTATAACAGACAATTTACAGTTCTCAATTTTATCTTGGTTTATAAGACAGAATTTATACCTCATTCAACTAGAATAAATACATTTTACTTCTCATGCTAAGATGACAAAATGCTTAAGCAAGAGCAAGGAATATTCAACGGTAAGGTAGGTCTTGATTCACATAAGCAAGGTGTATATATCTTCAAGGGAAACACCTTGTCTATTTGTGGGACCTTAATATGTTAAGTTGAACATCTAGGAAGAGAAGATCTAAAATTAGTTTATCACTTTCCTAAAGTCCCCGAAGGCTTTTAAATGCTGCTGTATTGTGTTCTAAAATCTCAGTAATAAAGAGCCCAAGAAGTCATGTTACGAGTTCATGTTGCTCTGCACGAAATCTACAAACCTAATGGAAATGAGAAACTCCAGTGTTATCAAGAAAGGATATCTCATCTCCTATACATTTCCAAGGACAAATCAACAGCTTTTAGAAATGCTGGCCTACTACTACTTACGACCTATAACCCGATTTCAGTCAAGTTATATAACCTCTCTGAGCCTCAGTTTCCTTAACTATAACACAGGAATGGCATACTATTTCTTATTTCTTATGGTTGTTGGACTATTTGAGGTTATTTATAGCACAGTCATAGCACATAATAAATTGTCAAATAATAATTACTTAATTATTATTTAATTATTAATTAAATATTATTTAATTATTAATTATTAATTAATAATAATTAAAAAGATTTGACACAATTTGTTATATTTATTCATCCTTTGGTCCTTACCAACAGAACCCTAAGCAATGAATCTAGCTGAAGAAACATTTCACACATACTCCCTTATACATAGAAATATCCAATGAGATAAATGCAGAAATACTGGACAGGGGCAATTGGACTAGCCCTTTTGGCCTTGCTCTTCTCTTTGCTCCTACTCAGCAAGTTGACACAATGGCTGGAACTCCAGCAGCCACCTAGTGACTTAAGGATGGAAGTTATGCTTCAAAGCTGGCAGAGAAAAAAGGGGGATAGCCGAATCCCCAACAATTCTATGGATCTCCCATACCATCCCTAGACAACTATTACCAATGACCTTTTTTTTTTTCTTAAAAATTTTATTTATTTATTTGACAAAGAGAGAACATGAGCACAAGTAGGGGGAGCTGCAGAGGGACAGGGAGAAGCAAGCACCCCACTGAGCAGAGAGCCCGATGTGGGGCTCAATCCCAGGACTCTGGGATCATGACCTGAGCCAAAGGTAGATGCCTAACTGACTGAGCCACCCAGGCGCCCCAATAATAATCTTTTAAATTAGAGATCTTTTATTTTTCCTCCTGGTGCTTTTTTAATTTAATTTTTTTAATTTAAATTCAATTAACCAACACATAGTACATCATTAGTTTCAGATGTAGTGTTCAGCAATTCATCAGTTGTGTATAACACCTGGTGCTTATCACATCATGTTCCTTCCTTAATGCCCAATACCCAGTTATCTCATCCCCCCACCAAGTTCCCCTTTAGCAGCCCTGTTTTCTCCCCATGGTTGAGGCCCTCATGGTTTGTCTCCCTCTCTGATTTCTTCCCATTAAGTTTTCCCTCCTTTCCCTTATATCCTTTGCACTATTTCTACATTCCACATAAGAGTGAAACCATATAGTAATTGTCTTTCTCAGTTGACTTATTTCATTTAGCATAATACCCTCCACTTCCATCCATGTTAATATAAAAGGTAAGTATTCATCCTTTCTGATGGCTGAGTAATATTCCACTGTATATATTATATACCAAATCTTCTTTATCCATTAATCTGTTGAAGAGCATCTCAACTCCTTCCACAGTTCGGCTTTGTGGACATTGCTGCTATGAACATTGAGGTGCAGGTGTCCTTTCATTTCACTACATCTGTATCTTTGGGGTAAATTCCTAGTAGTGAAATTGCTGGGTCATAGGATAGCTCTATTTTGAACCTCCATACTGTTTTCCAGAGTGGCTGCATCAGCTTGCATTCCTACCAACAGTGTAGGAGGGTTCTCCTTTCTCCAAATCCTCTCCAACACTTGTTGTTTATTGTCTTATTAATTTTGGCCATTCTAGCTGGTGTAAGGTGGTATCTCAATGTGGTTTTGATTTGAATTTCCCTGATGGCTAGTGCTGATGAACATTTTTTTCATGTGTCTCTTAGCCATTTATTTGTATGTCTTCTTTGGCGAAGTGTTTGTTCATGTCTTTTGTCATTGTAAGTGCAGTAATAAATGGTAAGCTGAAGGAGTCTCAGTGTCAGATTGAGAAGCAGAAATGGCGGGAACCATGATGAACTGAAGGGCACCTGCCATCTCTAAAGGGGGAACCTCCTTTCTTGGCTCCAGCAACTATTTCCATGCCAGGTTTTCTACGTTTTCAAGAAAAGCGGGAACTAATATTTTTGTGAGAAACACCCTGATTTTTACATGTTGCCTCATTTTTTCTAAAATTCTGTGTGATTCAAAGAAATAAAACACCTTAGTTGACCCAAATATGCCCAGCCTACAACTGAGCCCTAATGAAAAGCCAGAACTATAGAAGCACAGAGGGGGAGTAAAATTGAGAATATAGTCATTGAATGTGTTCATTCATGTAGCAAGTGTCTATTAGGTAGTCTTCCTATGTGCCCAGCACTATGCTAAGCACTAGATCTGAATGAAAAACCAAGAATAAAGGGAGGAGATGGTAAGGGATTATTAAATCCAGCAAAAACTTTGAAATATAATGGGAAGGAAATTATAAAATCTGTTGGAAAGAAGACTTTAAAAATCCAGGAAAGGAGGCAAAAAATTAAAGGAGAGTTAAGAGAGAAATGATTGGTAAATGTGTAGCCTTCTTCCCAAATGGAAGGTGTGTGGCCAGGCTACAAGTATTTTCACCCTATGGTACTCACACTCTCCCATGAGGAATAGGACTGACTGTGTGACCAACAGGATATTGCAGAAATAATGAGTGTAACTTCCAAAGCTAGGTCATAAAAGGTGCTCTATCTTCTAGTCTTATGTCTTGTTCTCTGTTAGATCACTCACTCTAGGGATAGCCAGCTGTCATGCCATGAGAACCCTCAAGAAGCCCCATGGACAGGTCCACGAGCTGAGGGGCTGAGGTCCCCTGGGAATTGAGCCCTCCTGGAAATCATCACAAGAGGGGCCATTTTGATAGTGAAGCTTCTAGCATCAGTCAAAACTTTCAGATGACTGCTACCCCAGGTGCAACAAGAGTCTATGGGATGGAAACACCCAGCTGAGCACTCCTGAATTCCTGACCTACAGAAACTGAGCCAATAAATGTTATTTTAATCTCTTCAGCTTTGGGGTAACTTGTTATGCAGCAGTAAGTAAATTACACAGTAGTAAAAGTAGAGCCTTTGAGTATAAATCACCCATCCAAAAAAAAAAAAAAAGAGAGAGAGAAAGTTCAGGTCAGGGAGAGAGTGTTAGAAGAAAAGAGTGTAATGGTAAAAAGCATGGCCTTTTGAAATAAGTCAGACATGAATTCGAAACCCAGCACCCAACACCATCAGTGCAATGTCATCAGACAAATATTTAACATCTCTAAGCTTCTGTTCCTCCTTTTATCTGTGTTCTCAGAATAATAATAACTACTTCATATAGTTGTTGTAATGATTAAAAGGCAGAATGGCCATGAAATATCTGCTTGGCACATGGTAAACACTAGATAGGCTTATGTTATTACTGTTAGTGATCATATCATTGAAGGCAAATGTCACGTACTCGTCAGAGCTGGCATTGCCAATCTTTTCAGGGAAAAAGAGTACCATTTTTATCTCTCTCTCCTCTCTATTTTCTTCTTTCTTTCTGTCATTCTGAAATACATCAGAATCTTGATTAACTTCTTTAAAAATTTATTTAGTGATGTAGCCTTACTGTCTACAATTTTTTTCATCTTATTTTATTTATTTTCACTGTTCCAGAATTCATTGCTTATGCACCACACCCAGTGCACCACGCAATACGTGCCCTCCATAATACCCACCACCAGGCTCACCCAACCTCCTACCCTCCTCCCTTCCAAAACCTTCAGTTTGAGTAAATTGAGCTCTGTGTATCCAGAACATTCCAAGGAATCAAAGTATAGAATATAAAGTGAAGCTAATAGATCTGGAAAGAACATATTTGAAGAGAAATTAAAATTGTTTCAAGAAAATGATACTTCTTTTTTCCCTTTTGAGCAGTGTAGACCTCATGCTTAGAATGCACATAAAACCTTATCTCACTGAGGGCAGATGGCTAATGTCAGTTCCGTGTTTACTACTTTGAAGACAGTAAATTTCTTCAACAAGAGCTACTATACACTAAGTCATATTTTTAAAGTTTTCATGGTCTTGGTGTTCTCATTTATAAAAGCAACTCATTTATAAATGGATGGATGGATGGATGGATGAATAAATGAGGGAAATAATTTTAAGCAAAGTAAGTTAGCTTCAGTGGTATAAAACTTTTTTTCTTTTTTTTCACATTAATAATATATGACCTACCCAAAGAATAGGACCTAATCCTTGCACGGTCAGCAACAAGTCACCACAAGCAAGAATTAAAGTTTGTTGTTACTAAAGATTGACAAAGTTTACACACTGGTTGTCAGATGTCGCTATTTTTCTTGGTGTAGATGTTGGTAGCATTTGAAATGTTTCTCCTCTTTGCTCTTTTCTCTCCAGGCAATCAACACGCTCTTGAAATAAAATAATTACATTCCCTTCAGAGTGGTTCAATGGTTGGACCAATCTGATCTAGCTAGTTAATTAGTTAATAAAAGGGTCTAAACCAGAAACCTAGTCTCTTGCTCCCAAACTTAGTAGGGATTTTTTTTTCTACAATACCAAGTATTTTAATGACTTTCTTAACTTGTGTCACCAAGTCAGCCATCTTCCCCTTCCACACATCCTGGTCATTCACAACATTTTCCTCTTACTCAAAAACCTGCACTGGCTCCCTTTTGCCACCCCTGTCAATCCCAAATACTGTTACCTATCTCTCTGCTCTTCTCTTACACAATTAACTGATTTTCCAAATGCTCTTCAAAATTGACTTTCACACCAAGCAAGACTGCTGTCTTGAGGCAAATAGATCTCCTAACAGGGACCATGCCGATATACTCTAGTCTGCGTGCTTCTTATGCCTCAGTGCCCTGCTGTCCCTTCCCGATTTTTTTTTAAAAGATTTTATTTATTTATTTGACAGAGAGAGAGATCACAAGTAGGCAGAGAGGCGGGCAGAGAGAGAGGGGGAAGCAGGCTCCCTGCTGAACAGAGAGCCCGATGTGGGGCTCGATCCCAGGACCCTGAGATCATGACCTGAGCTGAAGGCAGCAGCTTAATCCACTGAGCCACCCAGGTGCCCCCCTTCCCCTGATTTTGAAATCTTTATAATCCCTCTGAGGAAATTCCACTTCCTCTATGACACCTTCCTCAACTCCTCCAGCTTGTCTAGCTTTCCACAGGCTAGGACTCCTCCCGTTGCGCTCAAAATCGGCACCTTTCAGTTCAGAATTTGCTGTTTCAGTGGGACCCCCACATACCCGTTCGGCATCCTTCTCCACCTGCTCTGTGCACCTGGAGGCTGACCTGTTTGGTCACTGTCAGTGGTTCTCAAGGTGTAATGCCAGACTGCAGCAGCAGACTTCTCTGAAAACCTACTGAATCAGAGACTCTGGGGAGAGGCCCCAGCACTCTGTGTTTTAGGAAGCCCTCCGGTGTTTTGGACAAGGCTAGAGGTTGAGAACCCCTGTTCTACAGCCCCAGCTCTCCTCTTCTTTGCCTTTGCATTTGGGTTAGGTCAATGTGTGACCCTAGCAAGAAGGAGAAACTATTGAAATATTGGGACCATTCTGGCAGGTTCCCTATCCCTGGTATACACCTTTGAAGCCTCTTTTTTTTTTTTTTTTAAGATTTTATTTATTTGACAGACAGAGATCACAAGTAGGCAGAGAGGCAGGCAGAGAGAGAGAGGAGGAAGCAGGCTCCCTGCCAAACAGAGAGCCCGATGTGGGGCTCGATCCCAGGACTCTGGAATCATGACCTGAGCCGAAGGCAGAGGCTTTAACCCACTGAGCCACCCAGGTGCCCCTGAAGCCTCTTTTTTTAACTTCACTAAGCCTTCTTTTGTTTATCTTACCATCCTGTTTAGCCATCCATTCTCTTCTGGGACCCTGATTGCTATACCATCCATATAATTTTATAATCAATATAAATGAAATGTCCCAGGTATACTCTTTTCCTTGCCTTCCTGCCTCCCATCCCCTAAACTGTTGACCAATGAAGTCCAGAGTTTTTCTTAATTATTTTCTCAGAACCCTAGACTTCTTAGGTAACATGTAATAGAAGCAGAATAATGGTCTCATGAAGATGTCCATATCCTCACCTCCGAAACCTTAGATATGCTTCTTCCATGACAAAAAAGACTTTGCTGATGTGGTTAAGTTAAGGATCTTGCCATGGAGAGATTATTAGGACTATCCCAAGGGGCCTAATCTAATCATATGGCTCCTCCTAAAAGGGAGGGCAAGAGTCCAACATCGAAGCAGATGTGGCAAAGAAAGCAGAGGTCCGAGAGAGTGGGACAGAGAGCCTTGAAGCTGCTCTGCTGTTGGCTTTGAGGGTGGAAAAAGGGAGAATGAGCCAAGGAAGGCAGCAGCCTGTAGTAGTGGAAAAGGCAAGGAAACAGAGTCTCCCCTGGAGCCTCCAGAAGGAATGTAGCCCTACAAATACCTTGACTAGAGTCTGGTAGGGTTCATTATAGACTATGACTTCCAGGACCAGAAGAGAATAAATCCATGTTGTTCTGAGCCACTAAGTCTGTTGTACTTGGTCACAGCAGCACTAGGAAAGTAACACAAGTGGCTTAGAGAAAAGGGGTGTCTTGATCAAATATGTTTGGGAACTCTAGCATACTGTACCCTGAGAAATATTGCACCAAAGAACCATTTCAAAATTCTTGAAACCTACTGCATCCCACACTTTTCTCTAGGAAAACTATTAATATTCCACAGGCTGGTAGTGGTAGTAGTAATGGCACATAACATCTGTGGAGTGCTCTACATTCCAGACACTGTGCTACATGCTTTCAATATCAATTATCCAATAGTCTAAAGAGGTCATTGTTACTATTACTCTTAATTTGCAAAGTGGTAAACTGAGGTTCAGAAAGGTTGTGAATTTGGTTCACGGTCACGCGGCTCATACGTGGTAGACCTCAGATCCACAACATTACCTAACTCTAATGCCCGTGTTCTCAGTGTTCCATTCTATCTTCCTAGTCTTGGGAAATACTGAATAGACCCAGGCTACCTTCTGGCTTAAGTGAAAACCCTAATGCGTGATGCCCAACATCTTTACCATTACTAAATGTACCCCTGCTGATAGTTTAAAATAGTCCATGTTAATGCCATTGCCAATTATCATGGCCTTGTGAGAATGGAAACCTATTTCAGTCTGGTTTGAAATCAGCTAGACCACTGGTGTGTGTATAAAGTTGAGGCAACGTCTTTCTGTGAAGGAACGGCTTTCTGATATAAAGCAGCTGAAGTGTACAGATGTGCCATGGCCACAAAGGACTAGTACATTTAAATATAACTCAGTAGAGAGCCTCCATTCAGAAGTCACGAGCCTGTCAGCATTTTCCTGATTTGCCCATAAAAATTAATTATTGGCTGAAAGTACCAAGAAAGTCTCAGAATGTTAGGTGGATAAGGTTTTTGCAGGTTATCTTAATAGTACATAATGTTAGGGGAATTTACGGAAGAGAGAAGCTCATACAACAGAGTTAAAAGAATTTTTATTTCTAAATAAGGAATCATCATTTCAAATAGTCTTCATAGGACCTTGTGCTTTAATTTTTTAAAGATTTATTTATTTGAGAGAGAGAGAGCATGAGACAGAGAGAGATCAGAGCAGGCAGGAGGAGTAGAGGGAGAAGCAGGCTCTCCACTAAGCAGGGAGCCTGATGCGGGGCTCGATCCCAGGACCTTGGGATCATGATCTGAACTGAAGGCAAGTGCTTAAGTGACTGAGCCACCCAGGTGCCTGAACCTTGTGCTTTAGATGTGTGTTTTAGTAGATACATATGCTGTTTACTGGAATATTTTACTGAGAGGAGCTTTAATTTCTTTTGTGATTACTACAGAAAAAGTTTGTGCCTTTAATTCTTCTAAATAATTTTTCTGTCTTTGTTAGTCTGTATGTTAAATATTGTGGATTACCTTAACATCTGTAAGTTCTCATGAACACTAAGCAAACTTTAAGTTTGTCACTCTATTTTAATAGTTTTTATGCAAATTTATACTAAGAGACTTTAAAAGGAAAAACTCCTACCTGATTTATAATTCTTTATCCCCAAAATAAGTAAGTCTAAATACAATTTTTTACTTTTGGAACAGAAGCAAGACACTGGGAGGAAATCTGAACATGGTCTGGAGTTTAGCTCCTCATGACGCATTTATGTTCGTTTCCTGGTTTTGACAAATGTCCTGTGGTTATGTAAGATGTTAATGTTAGTAGAAATTGGATAAAGGATATATAGGAACACTGTACTATCTGACGACTTTTTTTAACTCCCAAATTATCCCCCCAAAAAACGTTTATTTTAAAAATTAGAGAATGTCACTCATGTCCAGTCAAATGAGTCTGATAACCCATGTGCTGACAAGGGTTCAAAGGACATTGGAGTGCTAGCATTTCACTCTTCCCAACTCCACAGCCTCGTTTAGACACCAAACATCTAAATAGGTGTTTAGCCAGGAAAACAGAGCCAATGAGCAAAGCAATAAAAGGTCCTGTGGTTGATGCTTCTAAGACTGATGGCTGGTTTGTTTAACCAAATTCTTTTAACTTGACCCACATCCTCAGTGATGAGCTGACTCTTTGCGGGTGCCACAGGGTACTATTAAAAATAAACACAAAACTCAACCTCAAAAGGTCACCTCATGGCCCGTATAGATCTGACCACTTGGAACTTATTTCTCTTCTATTTCTCCATTTAGATTGCGTGCCTTCTGGAACAGGATCCACCGCTGAACCCCACCTGTCACCTCACAGAGTGGATGCTCAAACACGATTTGATAATGGGTGAGTCAATGAATTAACTAGCTGGTAATTATATACAAAGAGGCTTGCAGGATGTAAAGAAAGGATTGGATAACTCTGAATAGGCAGTGAAAACAGAGCTCTGGGACCCATATGTATATTTTTCAATCAATTAGGCAACAAAATTCCCAGTCGCCTGAGTCATAAATGTGAATTCAGAACTGAATCAGCCCAGGCACAAAGAATATGAGGGATAACTCTCTCCTTAGGAATTAAATCATTCAAACCAATCCCTGACAAAATGAGGGTAAAGAACAATACTCCCACAGTAAAACATGACCCCACATAGTCAAACATTTATTGGACAGATCATTTTTAAGACCCAGGGACTCAACACTGAATAAAATAAACAGGAGCTTTTGCCTCATGAGGCTCCCAATCTGAGAGTAAACAAGGGACATAAGTAAATAAAATGACTACAGGTGGGTGGGTGTCCCTCCATAGCATCAGGTCAGAGGAGGGAGATGCCTCGGGATTTGAAGTCTCACATCCAGGGCAGGCGTCATGAGCTGATGGAACTTGGGTGTTGGCAGGGCGATGGTAAGCATTATAAGTAAAATGATAGGGAAGCTCTTTATTAACCAAAAGCCTTCTAGAAAGTCCTGGAACGCGATGTATTTGTTCATGTCAGTGTTTCCCCAGTCATTCATTTATCATACTTTCACTGGGCACCTACTTTTGCCAGACACGGTCACAGAGACGCAAAGATAAAGGGAACGTCAACACGCCTCTCAAGGAGTCCACAGGCCAGAACAAGAGACAGCAAAGGGTTTCAGTGAAGGCCAGAATGCAAATGTTTTTAAGCTTCATGGGCCATTAAGGGTCTTTGTTGCATATGCTTCTGTCTTGTTTGTTTGTTTTTGTAAAACTTGGTGGATATAAATGTTACCATTCTTAACTCGTTTTGTAAAGCGGCCTTTACGAAAACAGCCTACTGGCCCATGTGACCTACGTCGCAAACTGGGGATCTGGAAGCCTGACAGACTAACAACTATGCAGCACAATCCATGCTGAAATTCAGGGCTGGGTTGTCCATATTGGCTACTTTCTGATGTCATTCTCTGTGAAAAGTCCTGTGCGTTAGCCTCCGCGTCTCACCACATTTTCTCCATGGAAAACTGTGAGGGCAAGTGTAGGAGAGGTAACTTCATCTGCTTCCTCCTTCTTTCTCATTGTCCAACCCCTGTTGGTTTGAAGTAGCGATATGACTGGGCTAAATACTTCTTTCTCAGGCTTCTTTGTAGTAAGAAGTGGCCTTACTGGCCAATAGTCTGTGACCAAAATGCCACTTGGGTTTCTGGATAAAATTTTGTTTTCCTAATGAAAGAAGATGCTATCCATTGCCCCTTGTTCCTGCTTACACTGGTATCTGGAGAGACAGCAGCCATCTTGGCACCAAAAGGCAGCCAGAATGATAAAAGGGTCAAGGGATTCACAGATAGGCTATCCTTTAGATCACTGAGGCTCTGAGCCAACAAGTGTGACCAAAAATGCGCTCTCCAAACACCGTTACATATTTTGTAGGCCACTTTCAATTGGGTTTTCTGTCACTAATTGCTAAAAGCATTCTTGGTTAAGTAAGTTCAGTCATCTACAAAACATACCCCACAGCATTTTTAACAACACTGACATGAGGAGTGAGGTCCCTGGGCTCTTTTATCATCATTGCCATCTTCCTCATCATTACCCCCACCATTAATATTTATTGAACATTCACCTGTATTATTTTATTACCTTACTATTTATCAGTTCTTCTCTAATTTATTATATAATTATTATTTAATAACCAAACCAATATTATTATTCAATAATATTAAATTATTATTCAATAACCAAAGTATCTAATTATCAGTTATCTATGTATTGTGTAGTATCACAACAGCGCTGAGGCAGAAGTTATTACTATCACTCCTTTGAGATGAAGAACCTGAGTCATCTGTTCACAATCTCATGGCCAGGCAAGGATTTGGAACAGTCTGATTCCTGAGGCCTTGAACTTAAGCCCTGCATTTCATTTCTTCAACTCTGTCACCCATCAGTCAACACAAATAATAAGTAGAAAGCTTCAGTCCTGGAGTCAGCTTATTCAATGTGTGGCTTTAGACCCAGTGACCGCAGTTCTCAGACAAATCCCAGGAATAAGCCTCAGCCTTTGAAACTAGCAAAGTCGAACAAGCCTGTCACTTAGTTTCCTTTTTCTCCCCAGCATTAGAAATTACTGTCAGTGGGAACATGCAGTTTTCCTGAAGGTGACAGCTCAAGTAGTTTGGTATTTGAAAATTACTATTATTCGTTTTAGCATGTGAGTGATTTCTTCCAGCCTCATGGTTTGCAGAATTTTTCTGAATCTTTTAACTAATGATGAGATGACATATTTTGTTTTCAATGTTCCTCCAAGATTCTATCCCTAGTAAGACACCTGAATTTTAAACATCTTTATTGAAAAAATAAGCCCTTGATATAGTCTTCCTGCATTTTTATCCTCTTTATTTTGATGCTACAAGATTGGTCATAAAGCTGAAAGAAAGAAATTGAAAGTCATTAATATTCATTTTTTTCATACATTAAATAATCAGTGTTCTGAAGAATCTGGCAGGTAGGTTGGTCTGAGGGCTAATCTTTTGTTTAACTCTTGGGGGACGATTATCCTTGTCATATGAAAACAAAGAGAATGTTAATTTATGCAGCTTTACATGGGGCTAGGGCACAAAGATGTAAAATAAATAATACTCCTGATAAACATCATCATCATCATAGCAAAGCTTCAGATGCAGTCCCAGGTAGTAATATAAACAGTTGATAACTTATCTCTCTTTTATTATGATAAAATACAGATAATATATAATTCATCATCGGAACCATTTTTAAATATTCAGTACAGTTCATTGTCACTGAGTACATTATCATGCACAACCATTATCAGCACCCATTTCCAGAAGTTTTTCATCTTCCCAAAGTGAAACTCTGTACTATTAAAATCAAATTCCCCATTCCTCACTCCGCCAACCCCTGGCAAGCACCAGTCCACTTTTCTTTCTCTGTGAACCTGGCTACTCTAGGATCCTCATGTAAGAGGAAGCCTATAGTATTTGTCCTTTTGTGACTGGCTTATTTCAACTAGCCTCATATCCTCATATCCTCAAGGTTCATCTACGTTGAAATATGTGCCAAAATTCACTTGCTTTTTAAGGCTGAATAACAATTATTGTGTGTACACACCATTTTGTCAGTCATCTGTTTATTAGTGGACACTTGGGTTGCTTTTACCTTTTGGCTATTGGGAATAATGCTTTGAAGGTATGAAAATGCCTAAGTCCCTGGTATCAATTATTTTGAGCATATACTCAGAACCAGAATTACTGGACCATATTATAATTCTATGTGTAATTCATTTATAAACCACCATACTGTTTTCCACAGCACTTGCACATTGTACATTCCCCACAACAGTGTACAAGAGTTCCAATTTTTCCATATCCTTGTCAATACTTACTTTTTTGGTTTTTTCTTTTTCTACAATATCCATCTTAATAGGTGTGAGGTGTGAGGGGTTATTTTTATCTCCATTTTATAAGTGAGAAAATGAGACACACAGAGATAATATAGCCTGCCTGAGATGGCATATTTATTATGCAGGATGGGGATTCACACCCGGTAGATGGTGGCCCAGAGGCCACACTGTTCTCCATTGACTTTTTAAAAACAAGAGTGGCCATCATTTAATGAGCATTATTATGTGCCAGTCATGACACTAAGCATTTTACGTGAATTATTTCATCTAATCCTCACAAGTAACCTGAAAGTACATTCTTATTGTCTTGACTTTTCTCACAAGGAGTATGGAAAGATGTTAAGTATATTGTCCAGAGTTGCTAAGCTGGTAAATGACACAGGTGGGATCTGAACCCATTTCTCTCATCCAGGACTTGAACAATTGATCTCTATCTCAAATTTAATTTTAGGTAAGTGATCATCCTGTTAAATTCTCTTTCTTGTGTGCCCTCTATAGAGAGATTTTCCCCTCCTTACAGTTAATAAAAGTCCTTCAAATTGTATTTCGTAGTGATATAGATCTGTTCATTGTCTCAGAAAGGCTTATGCTGGCATTTGAATGCAATTCCTCACGGCTTTCTGATGAGCTCAGTAAGTTGAAACATGCACACCTAACGTAACATTCCTTCCCAGGTAGAGTAAGTTGGCAGGACCTGACCTTCCATGGAATCTGTGACTCTTAAAAAGCCTGTCACTTATCTCTTACTCCCTCCTAGTTACCTAGTTTTTGTTCTAAAGATATTTTCTTCTAACTGGTCATGCTGACAAAATAAATAAATAAATAAATAAATTTCTCACAGCCTGTCTCGCTAACTCCTTCCTCAACCCACTGTCATGTCTTTGAAGCAGATGAGCAAATTTTACCGTCTGTACTCTTTGCTATGCCCCAAGACCAATGCTTTGGTGTCCTTCAGGAAGTCTGCTAACTCTTTCCAACTATTAGTGACCTGGCTTTGTCATATATGAGTCCCCAAAGAAGTGGGAAATGCTATTCAGAATAATGGGACATAAGCATGGTTGAGCGGTTATGAGCACAGACTTTGGCATTCACTCAGCCTAGGTTCAAATCTACTCAAACACTTAATAGATGTTTTATTTTGGGTGAGCTATTTTAACATCAGCTTCTCCATCTATAAAGCCTGGATAAAAAAGTCTCTGTGTCATAAAATTTTAAAAGGATAAATGAGATCATATTCATTAAAAAAAAAATAATATTTGGCAAATAGTAAGCTCTCTATAAATGTTAGCTGTTCTGTTAAATCTCACCAACTAGAAGATAGCATCCCAAGGGTAGAAATTAATTCATAGTGACATACCCAGCATAGAACCTTATACATAGTGGATGATCAAGAAAAATTTGGGGATGATGATTTCTCATCATTTTGATGGGCTAGCCATGACATTTCCAACATTGTGACTCCAGAATCACAAGTTTCAAGACTAAGAACTTGAAAGACAAGGGCAAGGAGGGCAAAGAGGCTAGGGGAAGCAGGCACAGGAGGCAGGCGCACACAGGAATTTCAGAAGTCATCATCCTGTGAGATCCAACCTTAAGGAGTGCTCACACTTGATGTAAGAATGAGTTGGCTGGAGTCTCTGTGTGAAGAGACAGATTGTTGAGCAAGGAGCTGCATGTCTAAACCATTCCAGCATCTTGCCCACCTGAGGAGTTGTCCT
Organism: Enhydra lutris kenyoni; assembly: GCF_002288905.1. Classification (NCBI taxonomy): domain Eukaryota; kingdom Metazoa; phylum Chordata; class Mammalia; order Carnivora; family Mustelidae; genus Enhydra; species Enhydra lutris. Next base: position 29,875,591 of record NW_019154094.1, on the reverse strand, counting down.
GACTCTTCTCCCCAGTGATTATTCTGCTTTTCCACACCCACACGCTGGGAAATTTCTCCTCCTAGGACATCCTAGGCCAAATCAGCTCCATTTGTACTCTGAATGCAGTCAGACCTGGGAGCATTTTGCTTGTAATTGGAATGTTGCAGGGTTGTACTAGAAAGCCTGCCCAACACTTACATCACTGCTGGAATTTGAACTCTATTTCTTTACTTGCTGTTCTAGAACTGAGCTGCCTAGTCTAGTAGCCACCATACACAAGCACCTATTTAATGTAAATTAATTAAAATTCAATAAAATTTAAACTTCAGTTCCATTAGCCATATGGCAAGAGCTCAATCACCATATCTCACTAGTGACTATTGTATTGAATGGAACAGACACAGAACACTGAGGTCATCACAGAAAGTCTTCTTGGAGAATTGCTCTAGAAAATAAGATCAAGCATCATGAAACAAGTCATTCTCTTGAAAAATTGTCATAGTTACATGAGAAGCAGGGGGAGCTGTCATTTCTCATGTATACTATGGTCATTTTATAACATGTTATGAATTCTTTGCTCTACGACCTATCAAAGAAAGTGTGGGCTCTAATTCCCTTTTTCTTGAATATGGGCCAACTTAGTGACTTACTTCTATTGAACAGAATGAGATGGATCTGATATTGTGGAATTTTGGAGCCTATGTTAGAAAAAAATGATAGAGCTTCTGCTTCTCTCTCTCTCTCTCTCCTGTTATGCTACCTCTTGGAATCCAGCCGCCATGCTATGAGGAATCCCAGACCACATGAAGAGGCTACATGTAGGTGCTCTGGCCAGCAGTTCTCACCACAGCCCCAACTGACAACCTGCTTATACTCCAGACGTGGGGTCCTCTGCAGACTTAAGCCTTTGGGCTGCCACCATTAATATTAGGTGGAGCAAAGACAAGATATTCTCACTATAGCCTATAGATACCTGAGCCCAATGATGTTTTGTTTTAAGCCACTATATTTGCAGTGCTTCACTGTACATAAATAAAAATTTGAAAATAAATATTCTCAAAAAGTAGTACATTTTATGTGAAGCATCATTAGTGAATGTAGTCATAATGAAAAGATGTTAGAAGAACCATAAGAATCACTCTCTCCAGTACCTAATTGAAACATCAATGGTGAGAACATGAGACGAATCAAAAGAGTAGGAAAATGATAATGCACTTTTGGGAATGATAACTGTTGGGTGCCTGGAAGGCTCAGTCGGTTAAGCATCTGCCTTCAGCTCAGGTTATGATCCCAGGGTTGTAGGATCGAGTCCCACATGGGGCTCCCTCCTCAATGGGAAGTCCATTTCTCCTTCTACTCTTCCCTACTGCTTGTGCTCTTGCTCTCTCATGTTCTCTCTCTCTGAAATAGATAAATAAAATCTCTAAATGAGCAAAAAAAGAAATGATAACTGTCCTCACCATCCAACGACAGAAACTGCACCTTCCTCCAGTCCCACTCTCAGGGACTAAAAACATGGCAACATTTTTGTACTTGCCCCTCACAACTTTTGGATCGTTGTCCACTCTGCAGTTTTATGCAGGGGTTGTAATCTGGCTGGTAGAGGACTTTTCTCAGTATTATACCTGCATAGAGCCCTTGATGCTTTGAATAATATTATGTGTGTTCATTTTAACAAAATGATAACTACTACTAAGATGCTTTGGTTCTTAATTTACATAAAATTGGGGAAATGTTCACTGTCCATGTAAAAATTATGCTTCTTTCTCTGCTTTAATTTTGATTCATTTTCTATTTCCCCACAAGTGGCCCCTAAAAAAAAAATAGACTTATGTTCATGTAGCTCATCTGGAAGTGTAGGATGAAGAGATAAACACAGGGAAATGAACGAGACCAAATACCCAGATGTGTCACTGACAATCCTAACAAATGCTAGGGAAGTCTGGGTGCTTCATGCCATGGGGCTTTCAGAGAAGCTGGACGAAATGTGTCTCAGGTCCATCCACCCTGAAGGAATGAAAGAAGCAGCACTGACCAGGGCTCCTCTTCTCTGTGGATCAATTACTGCCCCACGCACTGTGCCTGCATGGGTACCACATGGATTGCCAAGAGCATCCCACACCATAGCAGGAAAGCAATTCTAGAACAGAAAGCAGGAGGCGCGCACTGGAAGCCCAAAAGAAAGCATTTTGGCAGTGGCTGAAGCATCAGTGGAACCACGTCTTACGGCAGATTGGCTAAAATAAGAGGGGAAGATAAGAACAGATAAGAAGTTCTGAGGTGACACACACACTGTGTGCGATAGAATTTACCTTTTGAACCACCCAGCTCTGTGGTTACTCTCTCAGTTCAAATAATTACCCGGTTTCTTTAAAGTGGCAGCCACCACAATCTCTGCAAAGACTTAATGCAAGGGTGGGGGCGAACCCGCCAAATGACAGCTGCGGCCTGCCCTGAGGCCAGAATCGCTATTCCATAGACCTCTTTCCACCAGCCGTTCTGGATACCCTTCCCCCTTAGCTAGCACTCCAGCTGGGATGTTTTTCTAGTAATGACTCAAATATCCACCTTCAGAAGGTCTGAGCCCCGTAGTTTCCTTCTAGCCCCTGTGAGACTGGTTATTGCACTTTCCCATAGGCTATTATCAACAGGTATGGAAACAGCCAGAGACACCCCGAATGAATGCACTGGGTTTCAAGCTTACTTCTCACTGCCCCCATTATGGAGCAGCACCTCCAGCCTCTCATGGTGAGAAGAGTCAATTATACTGACTGTGACGGTGATTCTTTCCTCTGCCTTCTGGCCTCCTGTCATGAGAAATTGCAAGTTACCCACACCTCAGTTAGACAACTGAGTTATCTGAACACACTTCAACTAGCTGATCCTTTGAGAGAACTGTATCTTTTGCTACACATAATTTACAGAGGAAGCATGAGAAATAAATGCATCCAACGATATAATGTGGTTTGAGAAGAATGGATGTTCAGGCAGAGATGACCTGCTTTATTTAAGATGGCTTTCAGCATAGTGAGCAGACATAAATAGCATCCCTTGGCACTCTCCAGGTAGGAAAGTATACTGGTGTATTTTACAATAATTATCCACACCAAGAATTGCAATAGAAACCCATCATAGCAGATGCCTGGTTTTGCACTGCATCTCATTAGGATGGCTTGCTTCCTATTCTCATCAGAGCTGCAGTGGACAATTCTACGCACCATGGGCTGGTAGGGGACACTCACCTCAAGAGCATGGCCACACCTTATATCCTGCCTTAGCAGCTTCTGGCTCTGCTGGACTCTACTGGACTCAAGGCAAGCCCAGTCTCTAAGTGTAGGGAAGTTAATGCCCCCGGGGTCTCTGTCACCCAAAAAGGAATGAGAGCTAGTAGATAAATGTTCCAGCTTCCCATCTTTGGAGTAAACAATTCTGGGAAGCATTCCACATGTATCTCAGCTGTTCCAGCACAATCAATGTCCCATTTCCAAAAGTGACAGCCTCAATGACTGCTGTTGGCTTTTGTTCCTTCCCTGTTTTATCCTCCTCATTCCCTCATTCTTGATCTTGGATCTTGGGATCACCTCCCACATAAACTTATGTTTATTTCAGAAAAAGATATTTATCAGGAATAAATAGGGGGATTTCATTGATAAATAGGTCAATTCTCTAAGAACACTGAACATGATAAACATGTATGCATCCAACAACAGTGTCAAATATGTGGGGCAAAAACTGATAGCACTGCAAAGATAAATAGTGAAATCAACTATTATGGTTAAAGACTTTGATACCCTCTTTTGGTAATTGATAGATTAAGCAGGCAGGAATTTGCGGATCTGACCAGCACTCACAGTCTACTCAATCCAACTGACACCTATAGAATGCTCCATCCAAAAACAGCAGGATACACATTCTTTACAATCTGGAATGGAACATTCACCAAGGAAAACCACATTCTGAGCCATAAAACCAAATCTTAACAAATTTATATTCTCAGATTACAATAGAATTAACAAATAACAAAACCCCCAAATACTTGAAAATTAAATAACTCACTTCTAAATAACACATGGTTGGAAAAAAAAAAAGTCTCATAAGAAAGTCTAAAATATTTTAAGCTAAGTAAAAGTGAAAATATAACTAATTAAAATTTGTGGAGCTCAGTAAAGGTCATGCTTAGAAATTCATGGCATTCAATGCATATATTAGAAAAATAGAATCATCTAAAAACTAGTAATTTAAGTATGCATATTAGGCAATTAGAGAAAGAAGAACAATCCAAGCCAAAATGAAGCAGAAAAAAAGAAGTAACAAAATCTAGAGAAATCAATGAAATTGAAAACCAGAAATAGTAGAGAGAGTCCACAAAACCAAAAGCTGATTCTTTGAAAAGATCAAACAAGTTGACAACCTTCTAGCTAGGCTAACCAAGAAAAAGAAAGAAGATACAAATTTCTGATATCACAAACAAACAAACAAAAAATCTCTACTGATCCCATGGACATTAAAGGTATAATCAAAGAATATATGAACAACTCTCTACCCACAAATTTAATTACTTGCAGCAATAAACCAATTCTTCAAAAAGCACAAACTACTAAAATTCACACAAGCCATAAAAGATAATCTGAATAGGCTCTTATTTATTATAGTAATTAAATTAATAATTAATAAAAAACCACTAAGCTCAGTTGGTTTCACTAATAAACTCTCACAAAACTGTAAAGAAGAAATGATACGAATACTCCACAGTCTCTTCCAGAAAATAGAAACAGAAAACTGTCCAACTCATTCTAGGATGCCAGTATTACTCCAACACCCAAAAAAGATAAAGACATCACAGCAAAGGAAAATTATAGATCAATATCCTCAACAAAAATATTGCACGTAAAATCCAATAATATAGAAAATCATACAAAATTACCAAATGGGATTTATTCCAGATGCACAAGATTGGCTCAACATTTAAAAATCAGTTAATCTGGTGGAGTCAAGATGGCGGAGAAGTAGCAGGCTGAGACTACTTCAGGTAGCGGGAGATCAGCTAGATAGCTTATCTAAAGATTGCAAACACCAACAAATCCAACGGGAGATCGAAGAGAAGAACAGCAACTCTAGAAACAGAAAATCAACTACTTTCTGAAAGGTAGGACGGGCGGAGAAGTGAATCCAAAGCGATGGGAAGATAGACCGCAGGGGGAGGGGCCGGCTCCCGGCAAGCGGCGGAGCAACGGAGCACAAAATCAGGACTTTTAAAAGTCAGTTTCACTGAGGGACATCGCTCCAGAGGCTTAACCGGGGTGAAGCCCACGCGGGGTGAGCGTGGCCTCAGGTCCCGCAGGGTCACAGAAGGATCGGGGGCGTCTGAGTGTCGCAGAGCTTACGGGTAGTAGAACAGGGAAGCCGGCTACAGAGACAGAGCTGAGGAGTAAGCTCTAAGCTCGGGGTTACCTTGAACCGGTCGCAGGCTCGGTCAGCTCGGAGCGCGGCCAGAGGCCAGGGTGATGGGAGTAATTGGGCATTGTTCTCTGAGGGCGCACTGAGGAGTGGGGCCCCGGGCTCTCGGCTCCTCCGGGCCGGAGACCGGGAGGCCGCCATCTTCATTCCCGTCCTCCGGAACTCTACGGAAAGCGCTCAGGGAACAAAAGCTCCCGAAAGCAAACCCGAGCGGATTACTCAGCCCCGCCCCTGGTAAGGGCGGTGCAACTCCGCCTGGGGCAAAGACACTTGAGAATCACTACAACAGGCCCCTCCCCCAGAAGATCAACAAGAAGCCCAGCCAGGACCAAGTTTACCTACCAAGGACTGCAGTTTCAATACCAAGGAGAGCAGCGGAATTCCAAAGGAGGAGAAAGCAAAGCACTGAACTCATGGCTTTCTCCCCATGATTCTTTAGCCTTGCAGTTAATTTAATTTTTAATTTTTTTTTCTTTTTCAATTTTTTTTCTTCTTCTGCTAAATTTTTTTTAACTTTTACCCTTTTCTTTTTTAACGTTTTTTAACTAGTTTATCTAATATATATATATTTTTTTCCTTTTTATATTTTTACTTTATTGGTTTTCTTCTTTTGTTTTTTTTTTTTTT
>NW_019154094.1:29694365-29869425 GCF_002288905.1 Enhydra lutris kenyoni | reverse complement strand
TTTTCTTCTTTTGTTTTTTTTTTTTTTTCTTTCTGAACCTCTTTTTATCCCCTTTCTCCCCCCTCACAATATGGGATCTCTTCTGATTTGGCTAAAGCATATTTTCCTGGGGTTGTTGCCACCCTTTTAGTATTTTACTTGCTCCTTCATCTACTCTTATCTGGACAAAATGACAAGGCGGAAAAATTCACCACAAAAAAAAGAACAAGAGGCAGTACCAAAGGCTAGGGACCTAATCAATACAGACGTTGGTAATATGTCAGATCTAGAGTTCAGAATGACGATTCTCAAGGTTCTAGCCGGGCTTGAAAAAGGCATGGAAGATATTAGAGAAACCCTCTCGGGAGATATAAAAGCCCTTTCTGGAGAAATAAAAGAACTAAAATCTAACCAAGTTGAAATAAAAAAAAGCTATTAATGAGGTGCAATCAAAAATGGAGGCTCTCACTGCTAGGATAAATGAGGCAGAAGAAAGAATTAGCGATATAGAAGACCAAATGACAGAGAATAAAGAAGCTGAGCAAAAGAGGGACAAACAGCTACTGGACCACGAGGGGAGAATTCGAGAGATAAGTGACACCATAAGACGAAACAACATTAGAATAATTGGGATTCCAGAAGAAGAGGAAACAGGGAGCAGAAGGTTTATTGGAGAGAATTTCCCCAATATGGCAAAGGGAACAAGCATCAAAATCCAGAGGTTCAGAGAACCCCCCTCAAAATCAATAAGAATAGGTCCACACCCTGTCACCTAATAGTAAAATTTACAAGTCTCAGTGACAAAGAGAAGATCCTGAAAGCAGCCCAGGAAAAGAAGTCTGTAACGTACAATGGTAAAAATATTAGATTGGCAGCAGACTTATCCACAGAGACCTGGCAGGCCAGAAAGAACTGGCATGATATATTCAGAGTACTAAACGAGAAAAACATGCAGCCAAGAATACTATATCCAGCTAGGCTATCATTGAAAATAGAAGGAGAGATTAAAAGCTTCCAGGACAAACAAAAACTGAAAGAATTTGCAAACACCAAACCAGCTCTACAGGAAATATTGAAAGGGGTCCTCTAAGCAAAGAGAGACCCTAAAAGTAGTAGATCAGAAAGAAACAGAGACAATATACAATAACAGTCCCCTTACAGGCAATACAATGGCACTAAATTCATATCTCTCAATACTTACCCTGAATGTTAATGGGCTAAATGCCCCAATCAAAAGACACAGGGTATCAGAATGGATAAAAAACAAAACCCATCTATATGTTGCCTACAAGAAATTCATCTTAAACCCGAAGACACCTCCAGATTTAAAGTGAGGGGGTGGAAAAGAATTTACAATGCTAATGGACATCAGAAGAAAGCAGGAGTGGCAATCCTTATATCAGATCAATTAGATTTTAAGCCAAAGACTATAATAAGAGATGAGGAAGGACACAATATCATAATCAAAGGAACTGTCCAACAAGAAGATCTAACAATTTTAAATATCTATGCCCCTAACGTGGGAGCAGCCAACTATATAAACCAATTAATAACAAAATCAAAGAAACACATCAACAATCATACAATAATAGTAGGGGACTTTAACACTCCCCTCACTGAAATGGACAGATCATCCAAGCAAAAGATCAACAAGGAAATCAAGGCCTTAAATGACACACTGGACCAGATGGACATCACAGATCTATTCAGAACATTTCATCCCAAAGCAACAGAATACACATTCTTCTCTAGTGCACATGGAACATTCTCCAGAATAGATCACATTCTGGTCCTAAATCAGGTCTCAACCGTTATCAAAAGATTGGAATCATTCCCTGCATATTTTCAGACGACAATGCTCAAGCTAGAACTCAATCACAAGAGGAAATTTGGAAAGAACCCAAATACATGGAGACTAAACAGCATCCTTCTAAAGAATGAATGGGTCAACCAGGAAATTAAAGAAGAATTGAAAAAATTCATGGAAACAAATGATAATGAAAACACAACGGTTCAAAATCTGTGGGACACAACAAAGGCAGTCCTGAGAGGAAAATATATAGTGGTACAAGCCTTTCTCAAGAAACAAGAAAGGTCTCAGGTACACAACCTAACCCTACACCTAAAAGAGCTAGAGAAAGAACAAGAAAGAAACCCTAAACCCAGCAGGAGAAGAGAAATCATAAAGATCAGAGCAGAAATCAATGAAATAGAAACCAAAAAAACAATAGAACAAATCAACGAAACTAGGAGCTGGTTCTTTGAAAGAATTAACAAGATCGATAAACCCCTGGCCAGACTTATCAAAAAGAAAAGAGAAAGGACCCAAATAAAATCATGAATGAAAGAGGAGAGATCACAACTAACACCAAAGAAATACAGACAATTATAAGAACATACTATGAGCAACTCTACGCCAACAAATTTGACAATCTGGAAGAAATGGATGCATTCCTAGAGACATATAAACTACCACAACTGAACCAGGAAGAAATAGAAAGCCTGAACGGACCCATAACCAGTAAGGAGATTGAAACAGTCATCAAAATTCTCCAAACAAACAAAAGCCCAGGGTCAGATGGCTTCCCGGGGGAATTCTACCAAACATTTAAAGAAGAACTAATTCCTATTCTCCTGAAACTGTTCCAAAAAATAGAAATGGAAGGAAAACTTCCAAACTCATTTTATGAGGCCAGCATCACCTTGATCCCAAAACCAGACAAGGATCCCATTAAAAAAGAGAACTACAGACCAATATCCTTGATGAACACAGATGCAAAAATTCTCGCCAAAATACTAGCCAATAGGATTCAACAGTACATTAAAAGGATTATTCACCACGACCAAGTGGGATTTCTTCCAGGGCTGCAAGGTTGGTTCAACATCCGCAAATCAATCAATGTGATACAACACATTAATAAAAGAAAGAACAAGAACCATATGATACTCTCCATAGATGCTGAAAAAGCATTTGACAAAGTAGGGCATCCCTTCCTGATCAAAACTCTTCAAAGTGTAGGGATAGAGGGCACATACCTCAATATTATCAAAGCCATCTATGAAAAACCCACCGCAAATATCATTCTCAATGGAGAAAAACTGAAAGCTTTTCCGCTAAGGTCAGGAACACGGCAGGGATGTCCGTTATCACCACTGCTATTCACCATAGTACTAGAAGTCCTAGCCTCAGCAATCAGACAACAAAAGGAAATTAAAGGCATCCAAATCGGCAAAGAAGAAGTCAAACTATCACTCTTTGCAGATGATATGATACTATATATGGAAAACCCAAAAGACTCCACTCCAAAACTGCTAGAACTTGTACAGGAATTCAGTAAAGTGTCAGAATATAAAATCAATGCACAGAAATCAGTTGCATTTCTCTACACCAACAACAAGACAGAAGAAAGAGAAATTAAGGAGTCAATCCCATTTACAATTGCACCCAAAACTATAAGATACCTAGGAATAAACCTAACCAAAGAGGCTAAGAATCTATACTCAGAAAACTATGAAGTACTCATGAAAGAAATTGAGGAAGACACAAAGAAATGGAAAAATGTTCCATGCTCCTGGATTGGAAGAATAAATATTGTGAAAATGTCTATGCTACCTAAAGCAGTCTACACATTTAATGCAATTCCTATCAAAGTACCACCCATTTTTTTCAAAGAAATGGAACAAATACTCCTAAAATTTATATGGAACCAGAAAAGACCTCGAATAGCCAAAGGAATATCGAAAAAGAAAGCCAAAGTTGGTGGCATCACAATTCCGGACTTCAAGCTCTATTACAAAGCTGTCATCATCAAGACAACATGGTACTGGCACAAAAACAGACACATAGATCAATGGAACAGAATAGAGAGCCCAGAAATAGACCCTCAACTCTATGGTCAACTAATCTTCGACAAAGCAGGAAAGAAAGTCCAATGGAAAAAAGACAGGCTCTTCAATAAATGGTGTTGGGAAAATTGGACAGCCACATACAGAAAAATGAAATTGGATCATTTCCTTACACCACACACGAGAATAGACTCAAAATGGATGAAGGACCTCAATGTGAGAAAGGAATCCATCAAAATCCTTGAGGAGAACACAGGCAGCAACCTCTTCGACCTCAGCCGCAGCAACATCTTCCTAGAAACATTGCCAAAGGCAAGGGAAGCAAGGGCAAAAATGAACTATTGGGATTTTATCAAGATCAAAAGCTTTTGCACAGCAAAGGAAACAGTTAACAAAACCAAAAGACAACTGACAGAATGGGAGAAGATATTTGCAAATGACATATCAGATAAAGGGCTAGTGTCCAAAATCTATAAAGAACTTAGCAAACTCAACACCCAAAGAACAAATAATCCAATCAAGAAAAGGGCAGAAGACATGAGCAGACATTTCTGCAAAGAAGACATCCAGATGGCCAACAGACACATGAAAAAGTGCTCCATATCACTCGGCATCAGGGAAATACAAATCAAAACCACAATGAGATATCACCTCACACCAGTCAGAATGTCTAAAATGAACAAGTCAGGAAATGACAGATGCTGGCGAGGATGCGGAGAAAGGGGAACCCTCCTACACTGTTGGTGGGAATGCAAGCTGGTGCAACCACTCTGGAAAACAGCATGGAGGTTCCTCAAAATGTTGAAAATAGAACTACCCTATGACCCAGCAATTGCACTGCTGGGTATTTACCCTAAAGATACAAACGTAGTGATCCAAAGGGGCATGTGCACCCAAAAGTTTATAGCAGCAATGTCTACGATAGCCAAACTATGGAAAGAACCTAGATGTCCATCAACAGACAAATGGATAAAGAAGATGTGGTATATATACACAATGGAATACTATGCAGCCATCAAAAGAAATGAAATCTTGCCATTTGCGACGACGTGGATGGAACTAGAGGGTATCATGCTTAGCGAAATAAGTCAATCGAAGAAAGACAACTATCATATGATCTCCCTGATATGAGGGAGAGGAGATGCAACATGGTGGGTTAAGGGGGTAGGAGAAGAGTAAATGAAACAAGATGGGATTGGGAGGGAGACAAACCATAAGTGACTCTTAATCTCACAAAACAAACTGAGGGTTGATGCGGGGAGGGGGGTTTGGAGAGGGGGGTGGAGTTATGGACATTGGGGAGGGTATGTGCTATGGTGAGTGCTGTGAAGTGTGTAAACCTGGCGATTCACAGACCTGTACCCCTGGGGATAAAAATATATGTTTATAAAAAATAAAATTTAATTTAAAAAAAAATCAGTTAATCTAATCCATATCTATGGACTATGGAAGAGAGATCATACGATCATAGCAATTTATGCAGAAAAAGCATTTGCAAAATCCAGCACTTCTTCATAATAAAAACTCAGCAAACTAAGATGAGTGGGGAACTTCCTCCACTAGATATAGAATATCTATCAAAGAACTCTAGACTAACATTATCTTTAATGTTGAAAAATGGTTACCTTCTCTCTAAGATTAGGAACATGCATGGCAAGGATGTCCCTTTTCAGTGCTCTTATTCAGGTATGCTAGAAGCTCTACCTAGTGCTCTTAGAAAGGAAAATGAAGCGTATTCAGTTTGGGAAGAAATAAAGGTGTCTTTGTTCACAGATGACATGATTGTCTATGTAGAAAATCCCGAAGAATTGAAAAACAAAACAAACAAACAATAATAAAAACAAAACCTCCCAAAACAAACAAGTGAGCATAGGAATATTGGAGGATACAAGTTTTGTATACAAAAATCAGTTGTTTTCCTATATACCAGCAATGAACAATAAGAATCTAAAGGGTTTTTTTTAATTACCATGTATGATAGCATAAAAAATAAAATAATTAGATATAAATCTAACAAAATATGTACAGGATCTATATGTGGAAAAGTATAAAACTCTAATTTTAAAAAATCAAAGAAGATATAAATAAATGGAGAAATATTCTGTGTTCATGGATTAGAAAACTCAATAGTCTTAAAATGTCAATTCACCTCAACATTATGTAGGGATTCAACAAAACCCAATCAAGAGCCTAGCACACTGATGTGTAGATATCAACAAAATTATACTAAACTATATATATACAGACAAAAGACCTAGAATAGCCAACACAATATTGGAGAATAAATACACAAATTTAAGACATACTACCAAATTTCAAGACTTACTAAAGAACTATCATCACCAAAAAGCATGACATTATGAAAAGACACATGGTTGAATGGAACAGAAAGAGAGCCCAGAAATTGATTCACACAAATATAGCCAACTGATCTTTGACCAAGGTATATAGACAACTCCATGGAAAAAGAAGAGTGTTTTCAACAAATAACACTGGAACAACTAGATCCATAAGCAAAAAAAATTTTTTTTTAAATTAAAAATCTATCCAGATGCTGATTTTATGCCTTCCATAAAACTTAACTCAAAATGGATCATATAGCTAAATTTAAATGCAAAGCTATAAAATTTCTAGATCAAAATATAGGGAGAAAATCTCTAGTGATTTTTGGGTTTGACAATGAGTTTTTAGATATAACACTGGAAGATATAACACTATAATCCATAGGGAAAAAATTGGTAAAATGGACTTTATAAAAATTAAAACCTTCTGCTCTGTGAAAGACACTATTAAGAAAATCAAAGTCAAGTCACGGCCTAGGAGATATTTACAAAATATTTACAAAAGCCGTATCTGATAAAGGGCTTGTGTTCTTAAAACTTAACAGAAAGGAACACAACAACTCAATTAAAAAAAAAATCAGAAAACATGAACAGAGGCCTCACAAAAGAAAATATATGTGGTAAATAAGATATATATGATAAATGAGCATATGGAAAGATTTATTAGGAAAAAAGTTTCATTGGGGAATTACAAATTAAAACAATGATGAGATATCACTATACACCAATTAGAACGGCAATTTTTTTTTTTTAATTTATAACATCAAATGCTGACAAGAATGCGGAACAAGATCTCTCACTCATTGCTGGTAGAAACGCCAAATAATACGGCCACTTTGGAAAACAGTTTGGCATTTTCCTAGAAAGCTTAACATAGTGTTAGCATAAAATTCAGCAATCATCTCCTAGGTACCCACCTGATTTGAAAACTTACATTTTCACAAAAACTGCCTGTGAGCATTTACAGCAACTTTATGCATAGCTACTAAAAAACTGTAAGCAGCCAAAATATCCTTTAGTAGGTAATATATTCACAAACTGTGGTACATTCATATAATAGAATATTAGCATTAAATGCATATATTTGAAATTTGCATGTATTTTGTAAAATGCATCTACTTGTCCTATTAAATCAGGAAGGAAGGAAGGAAGGAAGGAAGGTAGGAAGGAAGGAAGGAACGAAAATGAATGACTCTTAAATGCATATTGTGTGTAAATGCACCATATTCTATGACTCCAATGAAATGACTTTCTGGAAAAAGCAAAACTGAGCAATGGGAAAAAGATCAGTGGTTACCAAGGGCTTGGTGAAAAGGTCAGGGTTGAAAGGAGGAAGCATCAAGGAGTTACAAGATGGTGAAACTATTTTGTATGATCCTGTGATGGTGGATACATGATACTATGTTTGTCAAAGCCCATTAAGCTTTACAGTACAAAGAATCAACCATAATGTATGCAAATTTTCAAGAAATTATTTAGGAGATTGGAGATCCCAGGACAGAATACAGAATGTGATGAAGCAATCTGACAGCATTACAAATGTATGAGAAGATCTCTCTAAAGAGGGTTGGAGAAAAAGGTGCTGACTTAACTTTGGAAACGTACAGGATCTGTAAGTTCATCATAAAGAAGAGAAGAGAATGGGTACAGAAACACTCTACGCTAGTAATAAAGTTGATTAACATAGGAGTGTAGGTTAACAATTCTGGTACCGTCAAACATGTATATTGAAACTGAATAAGTAAATGGATGGTGGATAGTGGAAGCTATCTGTTATTGTTGAATTGGAAATTTACAAATAGGAGGAAAGAAGAGGCAAGACGACCTGCGTGATAATGGATTGGTATTGGAGACATTAGTATGAACTCGTGTTTGGCTCACTTTACATACAGAAAGTTGCACACAGAAATAATTATATATATGTACATATGTAGAAGTTACTAAGCACACATATATTTCCTCACTCTGTCAGCTAGGAGTGCATAGAAGCAACAGTACCAGGGTAGCAATGAGCTCACCCAGGGTCCAGATACTGATTTCTACTACCATTCTCCAATAAAAAGGAGCTCGAGCTCCTTAGAGAAATGACTGATTCAAGGATTAGACAGAAGATATACAAGATAAGCCTAGAGAACCTTGTAGTGCCAGGAAGTGAGAAGTACTAAAAAACAAACAAACAAACAAACAGCAACACATACCCAGCACATGGGTGAAGGCATGTCAAGGACATAACAGGGGCTAATTGAAAGAGCTGTCAGTGACCAAACCTGGAATAACTTGAGCAAATGATAAGAAAAAAGAGTGCTGGATTGCAACTCAAAGTATGAAATAAGTATCCATGAATTCATACTGATACAAGTAAATGGTTGAATGCATTTAAAAAAGAAAAAGAAAAAAAAAAACCTTCTGTGTAGAAGAATTCCAAATGCTTCATGCATCATTTCCCACTCCATACGTGTGTGCTCCACATACTGACTCCCTTCCCCAGACTGCAGTATGGAAAGGATGACAAAAGAGGGGCCCACCTAACAAATACGACCTCATCCAGGAGATCAAGGTCAATATCAACAGTGATCTGCCATGTGGTAGTGTGTACTCTTGATATAATGTGAAGAACATGGCACTGAACCTCTGTGGTCTTCCTCTCAGAACTACATAAGGGCAGTCTAATCATGAAGAAAACATCAGACAAATCCCAACTGAGGGACATTCTACAAAATACTTAACCAGTACTCCTCAAAACTGTCAAGGTTGTCAAAAATCAGGAAAGTCAGGGGTCCTTGGGTGGCTCAGTTGATTAACTGTCCCACCCTTGCTTTTGGCTCAGGTCATGATCTCAGGGTCCTGGGATTGAGCCCTGTGAGGAGTCTCAATGGGGAGTCTGCTTGAGATTTTCTCTCTCCCTCTGCCCATCCCCAACTCAAAAATAAATAAATAAATCTTTAAAAAAAAAAAAAAAGGAAAGTCAGAAACACTGACCCAGCCCAGTGGAGGCCAAGGAGACATGAAGACTAAATGCAATGTGCTGTCTTGGATGGGATCCTGGAACAGAAAAAGAACATTAGGTTAAAAGAAAAACCCAAGTGTCAATATTGGTTCATTCATTGCAGCAAATGTACCATGCTAATGTAAGATTTAGGGGAAACTGTGAGGTATATGGAGATTCTCATGCTATCTTCATAATTTTTTTTTATAAATCTAAAACTGTGCTTAAAAAAAACAGTTTGTGTTTTTAAAAATCTATTTTTTTGATAAAATATAAAATATTTTCAGTTTTATTTCAATTCCCGTTAACACACAGGGTTAAAGTAGTTTCAGGTATACAATATAGTCATTCAGTCCCTCCAGACCTCACCTGGTTCTCATCACAGGTGCACTCCTTAATCCTCATCACTGATTTCACCCATCTTCCCACCCACCTCTCCTCTGGTAACCATCAGTGCATTCTCTATAGTTAATAGTCTGTCTCTTGGTTTGCTTCTCTTTCTCTCTTTTTCCCTTTGCTCATCTGTTTTGTTTCTTTTCTTTTCTTTTAATGTTTAGTTAGCCTCCATATAGTACATCATTAGTTGGAGGCAACCTCAGAATGAGAGAAGCTATTTGCAAATGACATTACAGACAAAGGGCTGGTATCCAAGATCTATAAAGAACTTCTCAAACTCAACACCCCAAAAAAACAAATAATTCAGTCAATAAATGGACAGAAGACATGAACAGACACTTCTCCAAAGAAGACATACAAATAGCTAACAGACACATGAAAAAATGTTCAACATCATTAGCCATCAGGGAAATACAAATCAAAACCACAATGAGATACCACCTTACACCCGTTAGAATGGCAAAAATTGACAAGGTAAGAAATAACAAATGTTGGAGAGGTTGTGAAGAAAGAGGAACCCTCTTACAATATTGGTGGGAATGCAAACTGGTACAGCCACTTTAAAAAACAGTGTGGAGATTCCTCAAAAAAACTAAAAATAGAGCTACCTTATGACCCAGCAATTGCACTACTGGATAGTTACCCCAGAGATACAGATGTAGTGAAAAGAAGGGGCACCTGCTCTGCAATTTTCATAGCAGCAAAGTCCACAGTAACCAAACTGTGGAAAGAGCCAAGGTGCCCTTCAACAGATGAATGGATAAAGAAGATATAGTTCATAAATACAATGGAATATTACTCAGCCATCAGAAATGATGAATACCTACTATCTGCATCGACATGAATGGAACTGGAGGGGATTATGCTAAGTGAAATAAGTCAAGCAGAGAAAGACAAATATCATGTGGTTTCACTCATAAGTAGAACAAAATGAATAGCTCAGAAGACCATAGGAGAAGGGAGGGAAAGCTGAAGGCGGGGGGTGGGGGGTGGATCAGAGAGGGAGACAAACCATGAGAGACTATGGACTCTGGGAACCAAACTGAGTGTTGCGGGGTGGGGGGGAGGTGAAGGGATGGCGTAGCTAGGTATTAAGATAGGGCATGTATTGTGATGAGCCCTGGGTGTTATACACAACTAATGAATCATTGAACACTACATCAAAAAAATCCATTTCTTAACAGAGCAAATGGAAGGCAACAAACTGAGTAGAAGCAGCACAGTATGGGGTAGGGGTGGGAGGTCTGGGCAAGGGGAGAGAAGCATGGGACTCTGAAGGCCCTGCTCTATTTTGAGATCTTTTCCTATTTGGTGGCATGACTTCTTAGAATCTCAGTTTTCCTCACTCATTATCATAATAGTAGTTAACATTTTAGTACAATTCACAAGATCAAGAATCCTCTCTGGTAAATCATTGTATCCCCAGTGCCAAGAACGGTATTACTATCTCACAAATATTCAATTACTTCTCATTGAGTGAATGAATGATGGAGGGAAGGAAGAAGGGAATGCAGGAAGGGAGAGAGGGAGGTTGGGAGGGAGGAACAGTGGTCTGTGCTCTCTATTACTTTAGGGGAGATACTCAGTAATGCATGTTGTATGGAATATTGTTCTTCCACATTGGACAGCTAGGACACAGTGGCTTAGAGAATTTCTATTTCTTGCCCACACACAACCAGAAAGTGACATAGGCAAGTTCATACCAAGCCATCTGGCCCCAAATCCCCACTTACTTAACCCATACCTTCCGGAGCCCTTAATTTCCCAATGCAAGAGCAACTTGAAAGGAATCTGCCCTTTCTCACTCTTCTGCTGCATGGCTCCCCTGCCCTGATGGAGTCACACTAGAGCATTTCTGGGGCCCCTTCTATGGGAGCAATTACAGGATTCCATAGAACAGAATCTTCTCTTCCAAGACTCACCCCCGCCTAGCTCTGTTTTTGTTTGCTCCCCACCCTGCACTATTTATCTCCATCTGAACTTTGCTTAGATAAAAGCACCTCATCCATAATTTTTCTTTCTCAGGATCCTGCAGGGGAGACAGAGACAAAGATAAATGTCTGACCTCCACATTCATTTTTATGATAACAATATCTTGTCCTGCCACACAGAGGCCCCAGCCTACTCAGCGGGTCCAACTTTGAAGAATAATGGGGGCGTGGAAGGCAACAGAACAGAGACCTTTCCCTTTAAACATCAGGATGATAAAAAGCTGCTCAGCCCAGATAGCATCAGACAGCTCCAGCCCAAGGAAGGTCTCTGCGCTGGAGTTCCTGGTTCATGTCGTTGTTGTTTTACCCCTAAGTTCAGACCTAATTGTAAGATAATGACTTTAGAGCAAGATAAAACTCAGGGAGAATGTCAGATTGTGGAGAAGAAAGCTTTTATTTAAATTAAACATCTTTGATGGTAGAAAAAAATAGGGCATATGTCAATTACTATTTTATAGAAATCATCTAATTGCTAAATCCCTCCTTAAGCATAGCACAATTTTTTTTTTTTTGGAAGAGGAAAGAGCAAAGATGAGTTCTTTTCATTAAAGATTCTAATCCGTCACCTTGTGTATTTTAAAATAAACCAATGTTTCAGTAAAAAAGCAAAAAAGCAAAACAAAAAAACCCCTGGGCTTTCAATATACTACCCAAGATAAAATCTTGCCTTCTGCACTGCATAGCCACTTGAATTTTTTTTAAATGCTTTTACAGTTTTTAGAGAAATTATAAGCTCCACACATTTTTTTCCTGAGTAATAAAACAGGGGGATATGTTTGCAAGTCATAATGTTCCATAAATGGCTCCAAATTTACGGTTGCACTATAAACTATATTAGGCGATCCAAACCTAGTTTGTTGCATTCACTGGTGCTTTCAGAGTCTATAAATTAGAGAGGTAAGCCATGTAAACAGCAAATGAACAGTCACGAAATCACCCTGGGACAAGATGCACACGCTGACTTTTCAGAACATTCTGTGTTTCTCCGCTCTCAGGCATTTCTAAATAAATCATCGGTGGAATGGAGTCAAGACTCCCTTTCTTAAAAGACACCCAGCAGGCAAATCGACACTGATGTCACATTCCAACCAAGTAAAACGAGGATGACTAAGGTGATCCATATGGTGAAGGTTCATCATGTGACAACTGCCCTGTCATCAAGGGGCAATTCTGTCTTCCTGTCAGAACCCTTCTTTTCAAAAGGTCCAAGGCTGCCTTGCAGAAATTGCTACAGATCCAATAATGATAGATAGTATTACTGTTATTATTATTTATTAAAATCTCACAAGGTCTAGAAACTACGATATGCACAACAGATCAATTATTCAAGCTATCCTCACAATCCTATGAGAATTATTATATAGGGAAACTGAGGCTCGGAGGCTAACTACTCGGGTTATCTGATCTCGAACAAAACAGCTTAGTCTCCCTGCACCCAAAGCCAAGGTATTAGTCAACCACAAAACTGTTATTCTGAGACAAAACTCAGTCCTTTTGAGCATAAGCAGATGATAAAATGTCCTGAGT
The DNA here is from genome assembly GCF_002288905.1 of Enhydra lutris kenyoni. Classification (NCBI taxonomy): domain Eukaryota; kingdom Metazoa; phylum Chordata; class Mammalia; order Carnivora; family Mustelidae; genus Enhydra; species Enhydra lutris. Next base: position 29,856,358 of record NW_019154094.1, on the reverse strand, counting down.
CAGCTTGATGTGCATTCTTTCAGTCATTGTGAATCCGGTTTATCAAAAATAAGAGCAATAGTAATAAAAAGGAGGGGGAAAGAGTCATCGCTTTTTTGAGAGGTTACTTTGTGCAAAGTGCTGTGCTAGGCACCACACATGCCGGATTTTACTGGGTCTTTATCACAGCTCTGAGAAGGAGACCCATGCTCACCCCATTTTGCAGGTGAGACACCTGAGGCTTGGAGAGATACAGAAACCTTTCCTGGGTCATGTGACTAAGCGAGCCGGTGTGGTTCTGTAAACAAGAATCACCTTTCCTTTTACTGAGAGCCCACTGTCCTGGGTTCTGTTTTGTTTTCTTTCAAATACTAATCAAAAGCTGCAGAATCTCACCTTTCAAATAACCACGGACACAAGTGTCCATTTTCCTTTCTCTCATCCTGCCTGTAATGAACATTTGTTGTTTTTGTCTCTCCAAGAAGCCTTCACCATTTTTCTAGTATTGGAAAGTGGTTCTTGTTTACAGAGTAACACTGGCCCGCTTCTCAGTCCACGTCTCAGAAAGTTGAACTTGACTTCAGTGCTTAGATTCAGCCTTGTTTAAACTTAATTTGCTTAGCATTTCTGTTACATGAGCCAGCTAACCCCCTAGGCTTAACTTAAGCCAGTTTGTCTAGGTTTTGTCTCTTGCAAGCAACATAGACCTGAGCTTTCCCAAGCCTCAATTTCAAGTTCAAGTCACAGTTTTTATAGAAAGATTGAAATTACTTGCCATCCCTACCCCACTCTGACTTCCTGTGTCCTCCTCAACATTTCGAATAAATGAGCACTAGAGCAGGTGTGTTTCATAGAAGGGATCACATTCATTGGTTTGCATAATTTTTGAAACATCTCAGATACAGACAACACTTTCCCATTAGCCACATCAAGACAAAACCGCCAACATTGCTTTTCTTCTTCCCATCGTTGATAACCAGATATCTTACACCTGTCTCTGCCTGCCAAATCCTCCTTATTGTTCTGAGGATTAAGGCCTGGCATATGGAGTGTGCTCAGTATTGATAGCTACGATGCTTGTAAGCACTCTTCTCAAATGGTGGAAAGGCGGCCAAGGAAAAGAAGTAGGCATGTGTGTATATTTATGACACAAAATAAAAACAACAGATAAAAGTCATGTAGGCAGGCATAACTGTCTAAGAAATATAACTTTGAGCAATCATATTTTTAATAAACTCCTCTAAATGATTTTGAAATATAGAAAACCATGGCAAAGTTTAAGACCCAATGACTGAACATACTGGACATACAAGGGAAGAGACGGATGATAAACCCTACACTTGCGTTAATCAATATTAAGATACATTATGGAATCCTCAATGCCACCTTTAAGCTAATGGCTCCCAAGTTAACATCAGCAGGTCAAAAGTCTCCTCTAAAGTTCAGATTCATATATTCAACTTCCTGCTAGACATGATTTGAATAGCCATCTCAAATAGAAGTTTTGATTTCATCATCCACACCCCCAAGTCTCCAGTCTTCCCTGCCCTGGTTAAGAATGCCATTATTGACCTATTTGTTCAGGCCAGAAATCTTTGACTCTTCTCTTTCCCTCACACCCACATCCAGTCCAACAGCAAGTCCTCCCATAGTACCTTTAATCAGTCTACTCCTTGAACCTTCATGGCAGCTACTCTATTCCAGGCTGCCATCATGTCCTACGGACAGCCTCAAGGGCCTGCTGACTATCTTCTCTGTTTCCTCTCTTACCCACTGGAATCAATCCTCTACTCAGAATGCAAAGTAAACTTGGAAAAATTACAAATCAGATGCTTTTTCTCTTGTGTCTAACCCATTAGCTTCCCACCACAGACTTAGAATAAAACCCAAAGTCATTCACTTGGTCTACACAGACCTACACACTCTGCCCACTTCTCTTCCTGATGCCATTTTCTGTCAGTGTCCTCATCCAACACACATCCTCTGCTCTGGACACCCTGAGCTCTTATCCCTCGAACAAACCAAGTTCATTCCTGGACTTCCGGGCCTTTCTATTTCTTCCCTCTTTCTGGAAATCAGCTCCCCAGTTACTTTAACTACCTCCCTTTCTTCAAGGGAGGTTTTTGGGTTTTATTCTAAGTCTATGGTTTGTTCACCCCTGCCTCTCCCATGCCTTGGAGAGATCTCCTCATAGCAAAACCCAATAAACATTTGTTGAGTTAGTTAATGAACCAAGTGTCATTTTCAGCCCCAGAGCTGCCCTTTTTACCCCACACCTTTGGGAAACACACCACTCACCTGGAATTTCCCCACAGATTGAGGTGTTAATCTTAGTTAAAGAGACAAATACGCAGGTCTCACACGTAGTGAGCGTTACTCAGTGGCAGGTATTAAGCCCAGCTCTTGACCAGCAAGATCTCATTAATTCTCAGGACAATACTATGAGGAAGTTAATTATAATTGTCCGCATTGTAGTGATGAGGAAGCTGAGATTTTTAAAAGAAGAACCTTGCTGAAGGCTTAGAATTGGAAGAGTCAGACTTGATCCCAAGTGTGCTGCCCTCCTTTATCCCCAGCACACTCAGCAAGCTTCTCAGCACCGGGGCAGGGGTGGGGGGGCGGGACGGACAAAAAGTTACTTCCTACTTTTTATAAACTCATGCTATCTTTTGTTTTGTTCTTAATGAAAACATGCCAAAATAGGGTGAAAAAAATATGGACTATTTTAAATGTGTTCACTTAGCAAAGTTATGCTTCTAATATACAAAACACACACCCAGGGGCGCCTGGGTGGCTCAGTGGGTTAAGCCGCTGCCTTCGGCTCAGGTCATGATCCCAGAGTCCTGGGATCGAGTCCCGCGTCGGGCTCGCTGCTCAGCAGGAAGCCTGCTTCCCTTCCTCTCTCTCTGCCTGCCTCTCTGCCTACTTGTGATCTCGCTCTGTCAAATAAATAAATAAAATCTTTAAAAAAAAACAAAACACACACACCCACAACTCACAATGAGGTGTAGCATTACTATTTACAAGGTGAAAATGGGATTATTAAAAAGAAAGTGGTAGTTAACAGTGAACTACAGTTGGGAAAAGGCAGTGACAAGACACACAAAAAATAGCATCTTCTTTGAATCTTGTCACTGTTCCTCTAGGACCTATGCACAACCTCATTTGGCAGTAATAATTTGAGGCCCCTCATGCCAGGGCACCGGCATGCTGGGGCACAGGTGGAGGAGAGCTGGTTAGCTAACCAGCTCTCCTTCACCTGCTCCCCACCTTCTCCTGATGCTGAGGAGAACTTAACCAGGAAGTCCAGAGCCACGGGGGGTCAAACATTGATCTGTGGGTTTAGAATCCCCACTGATTGAGAATCCCCACTAAAGAGGCCTTCCGTACTAGTGTAACCACACAATCCAAACATGGGACACACATGTACCATTTCAACTGCATTACAGGACAGAGGGGATTTATTCTTCTGAGTTTCCACTTGCTCAGCCATAAAGCCAAGCCCAGATGACCAAAACTGATTCACACTTTGGTCACACCCGTTTCTTTTTCAGCTAGGGAAATGCTGAGAGTAAATGTTTTAGGGTTTGCCTGCATTCTGACTCACACATTTCAGAATTTTCTTTTGCTTTTCTGTTTGGATCTTCTTTAAAGCAGAATTAGGAGTCAAAATTAGGTGCTGTCTTTGACTACATAGGTTTCATACTGCACAACTGGGGGGCGGGGTCACCATTCATGGAGACCACGGTGGGATCAACAGCATTGGTTTTGATGTCTGGGTGTCTTGTAAGCTCTCTGAAGCCTCTTTTTTTTTTGCTTGTAAATTAAAGATAAAACCTGCCTTATTTACTTCCTAACGTTGTTTGAGGGTAAAATGAGGTAATAGAGGTAAACATATCTTGTGAATTGCAAAGGTCAGTAGATTGTGTGAAGCATGGGTGGGGTGGGGAGGAGGGAGAACTCCGTTGTTAAAAATGGCGCCATTACTTCGTCTGTAGGATGCAGTGTGTCAAGCTATCCTGTAACTCATTCATGGGAATCTGTGTTCAGACCATAAGCAAACCGACTGAATTACAGGTCTTATACCATTCCCTCAAAAAAAATAAAATAAAATAAAAGTGCTAGTAAAATAAAATAACATAAGCTTGGGGTTTATTTTTGTTGTTTCGTTTTGTTACAGTGATGCTGTTTAAACATTCCGTTAAATGGCAAACTGAAGTCCAAGGTTATCTTTGAGCAGGTAAGTCCATAACCACATAAGCTGAATCTAAAGTTTTAATCAAGGAGATGTCTCTTTCAATCAGATTTTGGTACAGTCAAATAAATGTTGTTTTCAGAATACATTTGATGAAATGGATATACTAATCAGGAGAAAAGTAAAATAGCCAAGCAAATCAGACATTCCATCTTAGCGGAGGCACGACCAACCCAGAAGCAACAATAAAGTCCTGCCAACAAACCTGATGTTATCACTAGGGAACCAGGAATTTCTTGAGCCATGTTTTGACATTCCTTATGGAAAAAAGACCAGTGGGCTCTATCCAGGAAATGAGTCTAATACAAGGCTTTGGCCATCTGCATGGTTTTTGAAAATCAAACTGCTCTAAAATGACATGGAGACAATCACACTCTGGGTTGCCTTCATTTAGTATTTTCAATTAGTAAAAGAGTAGACAATTTCAGCTGCTTAGAGTTCTCCGCTCAATAAAAGCAATTAGCAGTTACATTATTTTTTTAATTGATCTTCATTCATTAGTGCCAAATGAGAGAAATAATTGGGCTCTAATTACCCTGGCATCTGAGTAAGTAGTAGTATAATTTTCCATTTGGCTCCAAAGTATTCTCAATAATTAAGTCATGTCTCTCCTGCTATCTAATTTATTTAAGAACCTAAAAGAAGTGAAAGAGTAGGAAAAAAATAAAAACAACAACACTTATATATAATAATATATAATATATTGGTTATTATATATCAATAATCAACCCTTATTGATATGCAGCTTCCTTCACATATGCAGCTTCAGTTTGGTTTTAATCAGAACTGAGATTTAGTGCCAAGTTCAGAGAGAAAGGAGGCAAATAGCAAACTAGCCATAGGAAGAATTCTCCTGAATTACTTATTTGTGATGAAAATTCAGAGCTTAAAAATGTTGCATCCTAAGATGGACAGAAAAATAGAAACCAACCCACGGCATGCCTAGGTGTTTTTGTTTTGATTAACATCAATTTGATTACTATCCAATCCCTTTAGAAACCTAGATAAAGATGTAATACTAATAATTATGATAGTTATTAACTTCTATTTATATAACCTTTATAGGTTTCAAAATACTTTAAAGTACATGATCTCATAGGAACCAGAAAGGAAGCATAGCTCCATGCTTAACATGCCAGCCCTGGGGTAGTACTGCCTGGGTTGCAATCTAGACTCCCCCATTTCCTAGCTTAGTACAACCTATTGCAAATTAGTTCATCTCCCTGTGGCTCATTTTCTTCATCTGTAAAATTGAGATGATAATAGCATCTCCCTCATCGAGTGGTTACAAAGAACACATTCACTAATATATATGTAAATACTTAGAATGTTGGTGTATACTTCAGCTCACCATAAGTGGTAGCTAATGGGTGAGGATTTCAGAAAAATTATAAACCCAAAGTCAAATAACATGGGATAGAAAAAGAGTTGGCAAACTCTAGCCCATGGATCTAATATGGCTCATTGTCTACTTTTGTATGTTTCACAAGCTAAGAATGGTTTTACGTTTTTTGAAAACTGAAAAGAATAATTAGTGACGTATGAAATTCAAATTTCAGCATCTAAAAATAAGGTTTTATTGGAACAGAGCCACACACATCATTTGTGTATTGTTAATGGCCGTACCACAATGGCAGAGCTAAAATAGTTGTGATAGAGACCTGTGATAGAGTCCTGCAAAGCCAAGAGTATTTACTGTCTGGTCCTTTACAGAAAAAGTTTACTAATCCCTGGTATCAATGTTAAAGTTATTATCAAGATCAGAACCCCCACATGGTACATTAAGGATGAGGGGAACAGAAATCAATTTCTAGGAAGAAGGAATTAGAGCACTATTTTAGAGTTAGTCAGACCTGGTTGGAATCCTAGTTCTATACATCTGTGTAACCTTGGACAAGTCACTTAAACTTGTTGGTGTCTCCCCTCTTCATCTGGGAATAGATTATAATAACAATGCTACCTTTCTCACAAGATTGTTTTAAGGACTAACTTAGGTAGCATATTTAAAACACTGAATATCTGGAAAGTATTCCTAGGTGGAGGATGACATAGAAACAGAAAATACAAAATGAAGTTCAGGAATTGAGATTTAGAGAACCAAGTCAGAGTTCAGGAGAGATGGAGGTCCCAGTTAGGAGGGATGGGAAAGGGTCATCTTCAAGGTTGTAAACTGAGCCCAAATAAGGACAGGGAGACAGAATTCACCTGGACGTGCCTCACAGTGTGACCTCCACCCTAGGCCTGAAGCTATTTCCCCACTCGGGTGTGACATGTGGTTACAGCTATTTCTATGCTCCATGTTTTTCTGCAAGGCTGTAGTCAAGACAAGGAGCCTGTAGAGCAGGGTGGAAGAAGTGGATGTGTCTGGTTAGTTGTGAGGCAACAATGAGACATTCAAGGGTACTTGAGCAGCAAACAACTGAACTAAGGAATGGAGACAGAGCTCTCTCTTGAAAGCTACTGGGAGAATAGCAGTAGTTGAAGTTTTCAAGGATAAGATAAGATCAAGAAGAAGAACATATGGAGAAGGAAGGCGGGAAGCCAAGAACAGAACTAGGACAGACATGGTTGTCTACTTAAAAGCCATTTCCAGTGTCTTGTTGCATTGCTTCCTCCCACCATAGAGTCTGTAAAGCCAAATGCTCATCTAGCTGACTTAGTCACAAAACTCCAAGTTTCAGAGGTTTGAAACCCAGTCAAACTAGTTTTAATTAAAATGGGGAATGTACCCTAAGAACACAAGGCCATTTCAGGAATTCAAGGACAAAAAGAGCCAGATTTTACAATGGACTCTGTTTGGAAGTTGATTCGGTTCACTAAGTAGAACTCTTCATTTCCTGAGTTCTGAATCAATTGAGAAATACTGTCGAAGATTCAACAAATAGGAGGCCATTTCAACTTTTGTTCACTCCTATGTTTTGGAACCTAGTACAGCATCCACCACATGGCAGGTACTGAGTATATAGTCACCGAATTTAAATGAGTGAATAAATGAGTAAAGAGGTTTGTGTTTCTCACTCCACTCAAAAAATACCTTTAATATAAAAGAATAAAGCCCAAATGATTGAATTTCAAGAACCAAAGGGAAACAATAAGCACCGTAAAATCTATTGCCCATTCTACTCTACTTTCATAGCATGTATCATACTGTTTAATAATATAATATTTTTATTAATGTGTCTCACAAGATAATAAAGGTCACAAGGGTAGGAGTTCTGTCTGTTTTGATCATTATTTGGCACAGAATTAACAAGAAGTTTCTATAAAGGGGAAGAGAGTGTTTTCATCATTGCAAGTTGTACAGTGTCTGTCACAACTATACAGTGTCCCTGTTGTAACACAGAAGTAGTTGTAGACCATATGTAATGAATACGCATGGCTGTGTTCCAATAAAACTTTATTTGTGGGGCACCTGGGTGGCTCAGTCAGTTAAGTGTCTGCCTTTAGCTGAGGTCATGATCCCAGAGTCCTGGGATCATTGAGCCCAGGCTAGGCTCCCTGCTCAGCAGGGAATCTGCTTCTCCCTCTCCCTCTGCCCTTCCCCTCCTTCTCATGGGCTAGTGCACAAACACACTCTATCTCTCTCAAATAAATAAATGAAATCCCCCCCCCAAAAAAAAACTTTACTGCAAAGACAGTAGGCAGGACATATTTGGCTCACGGGACACAGTTTGCTGACCCCTAATTTTGCATATACTTGGCATTCAATAAATAATGAACAAATATCCTGTATCGACTCAGTATCAGCTCAGGGTGATCTCATGTTGCCTGTGCCCTACAGACATCTGTGTAGATGACATCATTCCCTTCCCCCTCTGCTGCAAATGCCATCAGGTTTTATCCACTTGATCTGGTGGTCAGTTGAGAACCAGCAGGAATTGAGTAGGACAGACAGGATGAAAAAAAAAATGTTTTTTAAGAAAAGAAGAGTTGGAGGTTCTGGTTTTAGATTTAGAATTAAAGCAAAACCAATCTGTCTCAACTATTGTGGCCCACATATGAGAAAGTTGCATAACTGATTTTATGAAAAACTACTTGAGTTTTGAGGTCCAAAAGGCCTGAGTTTAAGTTCCTCTTCTGTTACTCCCTGGCTTTGTGACATGATGCAGTGCCTTCCCATGTCAGTTACCTGGTCTGTAAAATGGAGATCATAAAGCCTTAGTAACAATGCGGTTATCAGGATTAGATAGTGTGTGTAAATGTTTAGATCTGTTCATGATTAAAAAAAAAAAAAACATGCTCAGCAAATATTATCTTTGTTAGTGCTTATTCTATTATGACTTTTACTCAGTTTTGAAACTGTTTCACAAAATAGATTTGTTCTTCTCCCAAAGATCTACAAAATGGCATTTGGCCCTAACCAACTTTCATGAAAAATTCAAGACCTTTTCACAATATACACATTTCCTTTGACATCACTACACAATGCAGAACATGTGTGTAGTTACAAAGGAGAAAACAAGGCTTTGTGGCATAAATTATTGATATGTTTTGGAGCATATGCAAAATGAGACACGGGGGAAGGAAATAAAGTGAATAAGGAGATGAATTTGAAAGAAACTCGATTTACAGGCACAATTAAATCCCTATGAAATAATCCCAGCCAAATAACAGTAATTTAAACAGGCTGACTATAAATTAGAGAAAATTGAGTTCACTAAAATTGTTTATTGGCAAGAGTGGAGGTGGTTATTCCAAAGCCGTATACCTCATGTTACCCTCCGTAAACGACTGGGTTTATCTTTAATGTGAAAATAATGTTGATGTAATTCAGCATATCTTATTGGAGAACAGAAAGACTGTTTGCCTTTTGAGTGTTTTGTAGAAGCAAGCCAAATACCAAATTCTAAGAAAATAAACCATCATTTGGTTAACCCCCCTTCCTTGTGCATGTGCACACACACACACACACACACACACAGACACACACACTTTACCCTTGTAATTAATGCATTACACTGTTTCCTGCGAGTGTCTCAAGCTATAGAATTTCTCAATTAACACAGCTTCCTGTGAGGAGATGATATGTAATCCTTGCAGGGGTCCTCAAGTGTACTCTCACTTCCCTTCCAGTTGTACATTTCATCTATCCTTAAAAACAAATTTCAAACTTGAACCATAGAAAGTGCTTCTCCCTAAGTAGAAATTTCCTCCACGTTGAGAACAGGTGGATTTTACCAAAATAAATGGATTTGCAAATAAAAACAGAATTACTAGTCTTACCATATTTGGAATATCATTCATCTCAGTTTTGCTTCACCTTTTTTTCCTTCTTTCCCATCACTCCTGGAATCTAAGTGGCAATACAGTGAGATGCTCCTATCATTTCTTAACCTGAATTTGTGAGAAATAGGATTGCTTCCAACAAGACAGGGTGTATGAGAAATTAGCAGAAAGAAACAGAACCAAGTCTCTTTCTGCTCCCTGAATCCTAACAGCTCAGAGCTCATGTACAGAAAGCCTGTCTCATAATGATTTTGATACACATCAAGTTCCCTTCTGACTTTTGAAAGTTTTGGATGCATTTTAAATTTGCAGGCTTCCTAAACACAGCAAGTCCTTGACTACAAAACTAATTTTTATTTTACTACTCATTGATGGGACTGTCTTGCCCACAGAAACGGGACCTCAAACTTAAGTGCCAATGGCAGGGTGTGGGGACGGGGGAGTTGGTGGTCAACAGAATATAAATTAATGAAACAGATCAGATATTTGCACATTAAATGCAGAGAAGTGTTCTCTACGTCTACAAAGAAATACACTGTTTCCTATCTCTCTGGAAAGATGTGGTCATCTCTCCTTTGTTTTCACATTTCTGAGTCATGGACGCAGAGGACTGTTTCTTCACTCTGCGTGAAGCACTTGCACAAGCTCTGTGACAAATGGCGGCCTGCACTGTGGTGTGGGAAAGACAGGGATGAACAGTCGGCTCGGGGGTGAGCGGGAGAATGGAGAGCCCCACCCTAAGAAGACAGTGGCTGCTGGGCAACATGGTAAATAGGGAAACAGGAAGGTTTGTTCCTTACTAAGAATGGTACCTGGCACCAAGTAATCATTCTACAAATATTAGCTGCCATTATCATTATTATTGTTATCGTTGTCATCAGTTTGAAATGGGTGGAGTTGGGCGTGAAAATTAGCCCTGAGTTGGGTCAGTAGTTAGTGACTGAGTTGGATTACAAAAGTGGTTTATTCATTTTTGTCTGTCCATTCATGCCTCAAGCTTTTTGTTCTTTGATTCCTTCTTCTCATTTTCTCTCTCTTGCTAGTCTGTGTCCAGAGGCTCAACCTAAAGGTCTCCTTTTGATCTGTCCCTCCCCCAGCTAGAATCCAAGCTCCTCACAGCCCGTTTAACCCTCAGTATGCTGGAGCAGGCTTGAGAGTAGCAGTTGCTACAGTTGGGGAATTTTCTAAGCCAGTTGTTAAACATCCCAGTTATTAAATTTAAACTTAGGATTAAACAAATTTTATTAAAAGCAAAGGTTATGCACCTCCTAATTATTTTACTACATTTTATTACTCTCTGTGTTCTTGAGGTTACTTAGGAGTATCTTATCTGAATGATGGAAATACTACATAATGATGGATGACTACATGTCTCTTCCCAACTATATGTTCAGTGATTTCAGGTTGGCAGCTTGAAATTGGCCATAATAGGTATATTTACACTGCGGAAATCAGCAAATACTGCTAATCAGTGCTTCCTCCAAGTACACACCCCATAGTCTGGTGTGAAATATTTACAGCACAGCATTGATTTTCGTCTTCTTCTGAATGCTTATCAAAATTTTTCTTCATCTGTACCTCTTTTGGGACACCAGGTTCTCCTATCATTACAGATAATTGGTTATAAATCATAAAACTTCTTTTAGATTGTCTGTTCCTGAGGACAGAATAGAATTTTAGTATATGCACTGCTGAAGCGAGCACGAGGGCAGAATAGATATACTGTTCATGTTTATATTGTTCAAAACATCTTGCATAGTGTATATTCCATATTTACTTATAAATGGAATTAGTTAAAAGTCACAACTTAGCTCTGGGAAGAGGAAATCAAGCATCACGTTTAAGTAAAATATAATATACTCTTCTCGTGCATGGACCAACTTAGAACACAGAGAGTTTGCTACAAGGAGGCCATCCAGGAGCTTATAACCAGAGAAGGAATCCGTGGAACAAGGTGAAGGGTTTCCATCTGTTCAGTGGTGCTATGGATGGACAATGGCAGAAGGACATCAAATTTAGACATCGTTAGTTTAGGGGTACTCTGATAATACTGGCATCCTTTTTTCTTCTTCTCTTGGGACAAAGAATTCTCCTTCACAAATCTCTTCTGCTTCCTCAGAAAATTCTTTTGAGTCTTTCCAGTAATTTGATATACAGCTTGTCAGAATAGTGCTACAGTGATCTTCTACACCAGTCTTGAGTATTTCAGATGTCAAATAATTTCTTTCTGCCCACCCACACTAGTTCTAAGGGCAACCACCCCTGTGGAGAGTCATTGTTGCCCTCATGGCCCTGGCTTCTCCCAAAAGACCTCATTTCCTCAGCTGATGGGCTCAGGGATGGAGAGCTGCACAATAGGCTAGCCAGTGACACACCAAATGTGAAAATGTTGGCAAGTCATGTCATTTCTCTTAGGGATTCCATCTGGGAAATGTGGAGAGGTTGAGCCCATTAGAATTGGTAACTGAAACAGCACCACAAAGGGGCTAGAAAGTTAGAACTGGTGCCACAGCTAGGGGAAGCCACATTAGAAAATGGCAGAATTTTTGAAAAAGCAGAAAAAGCATTTGGTGGCTAAAGGGACTTCCAGCAAATAGAGGAAGACAGAGACTATGAGAGACATGGTGATTGTTGCCAGGTCATAGAGCTATTTTAGTTACTTGTTTAGCAGTTATATTTCATACTTTTAGATACAGAAAACAAAAGTAATTTTTATCTAAGGTCACAAATAGCAAATAGTTTGACTTCTCAATCCTAGATCAATCATTTACTAAAAAGCCTGAATTTAGCTTCTAATTCTCACACTAAGCTCTGAGCAGACATTTTCATCATTCAGTTTAGAATGATTGAGTCTAATACTTATACGTGCATTTTGCAAGAGCCCATTACAAAATGCTATTCAATGATATTGGTAATCAGTTTCTTTTCAAAAGTCAAAAAGGAATCAGTGACATTTGTCATGTGAAATCCAAATTAAATGTCCACGAAACAAACTTAATATTTTTTTAAAAAGGATCTAGGATATAATTTTGGCCAACTATAACCATCTTGGATTCTTGTACACACAGAAAATAGGAAACTAGTTTAAATACAGAGACATGGTTAAATAAATTAATCCCATTATGGAAATTATGCAAAAAATTATGAGGACAAGACAAAAAACTATAAAAAGTGGAATTTCTTAATGAAGCTAGAAAGAAATTTAACATAGAGTGCCAGATTTTCCTAACAATATCAAAAATCAAATATTACAAGAACTTTACTTTGGCTTTCAGTGAGTTGTATAATAAAAGATACACAACCCAATTAACCCAAGTTCTTAAAGAATTTCCAAATTTACTAATAAAAACCAAATCAAGCCAAAAAATAAATAAGCAAATAAAACTTGTGCAAATATTGCTCAACTGTTTATATCTATCAAAGAATAACTTCACCTAGACATGAAATTAGTTTCTACCATGATGGACAGTGTTCCAGGTATATTGGGTTAAAAATCTGAAGTTAATGGAACTTTAAACAAAAAACAGATGATTCCTTTATTGCTTTGCTCCACTCTTGGATTCATATTGAAGCTATTTGTGCTCAGTTTCCTAAAGCAGGCTTTATGGAAAATATCATGGGTGTAATTGCACAGTGTATGTTCTTAAGATGTATATTGGTTATTTTGAAATAAACTCTACCTCCAACATGGGGCTTGAACTCACAACCCCAAGATCAAGAGTCACAGGCTCCACTGACTGAGTCAGCCAGGCACCCCTCATGGGTGTAATTGTTAAAAATTATTCAGTATGGGTCACCTAGGTGGCTCAGTCATTTAGATGTCTGACTCTAGACCTCACCTCAGGTCTTGATCTCAGGGTTTTAAGTTCAGGCCCCACATTGGCTCCTGCTGCACATGGAGTCTACTTTAAAAAAAATTAACCAATGTTTGTGCAAATTCTAGGAATCATCACACTTACAGAACTGTTGATGAGAATAGAAGACAATGATTTTAATTATGTTGTGTGCTTTGCCAACACATATTGATTGAGTCATGGAACAGTTTTAAAAGATTTAACTCCAATTCAAGATTTTCTTGAAACAAAATGAATCCTTCCCACATATTCAGTAACCAAAACCAAAAAATGGCAAAAAATGATTTCTATTTTTTATCACTATTGCTCTACATATGAACAAATAAATTTGAAATTTTAAAAAGTTTTTTTGTATCAACTGCTGTTGTTGGATAAAATAGTTTATGGATGTCAATCACATCCAGTTGATAGAATTTTTCTCAGGTCCACATTGAACATCCACGGACATAAATCACATTCTGGGCCATAAATAACACCTTAACACATTTAAAAGAATACACATCATTCATTCTCAGACCACAGTGGAATTAAACTAGAAATAAATAACAGAAAGAAAACTTGAAAATCCCAATATATGTGGCTATTAAACAACTTACTTCTAAATAACACATGGGTCAAAAAAGAAATCTCAAGAGAAGTTTTAAATGTTTTGAACTAATGAAAGTAAAATTACAACTTAACAAAATGGGTGGGATACAGCAAAAGCAGTGCTTAAAGAAAAAATTCATAGCACTTAATGCATGTATTATAAAGGAAGAAATTTCTAAAATCAATAATCTAAGTTTCTCCCTTGGGAAACTAGAAAAAAGAAGAGCAAATTAAATCGAAATTAAGTAGAATAAAAAACATAGTAAAAATTAGAACAGAAACCAATGAGTTTGAAAAAAAGAAATAGAATCAACAAAACCAAAAGCTAATTCTTTGTAAAGATCAATAAAATCAATGAAATCCCTAGCAAGACTAACAAAGGAAAATAGAGGGCACAAATTACTGATATCAGAAAAAAAGAGTCATCACTACTGATCCCGTGGAAATTAAAAGAATAATAGTGGAATACTATGAGCAGCTCAATGCCCATAAATGTGATAACCTAGATGAAATGAACCTACTGCTTGAAAGACACAATCTGCCAAAATTCACACAAGAAGAAATTGATTACATAAATATGCCTATATTTACTAAAGAAATTAAATCAATAACTAATAACCTCTCAAACCAGGCCCAGAAGGGTTCCCTGGTGAATCCTTTTTTTTTTTTTTAAGATTTTATTTATTTTAGAGCGATCAAAAGCAATCACAGAGGGAGAGGGATCACAGAAGCAGAGGGAGAAGCAGACTCACTGCTTAGCAGATCGCCTGATGTGGGGCTCCATCCCAGGACACCGAGATCATGACCTGAGGCAAAGGCAGCCACTTAACAGACTGAGCTACCCAGGTGCCCCTCCCTGGTGAATTCTATCAAACATTTAAGGAATGAATTACACCAGTTCTCTATGGTTTCTTTCAGAGGAGAGAAGCAGTGGGAATACTCCCTAATTTATTCTATTAGGTCAGCATCACCTTAATGTCAAAACAAGACAAAGACACTACAAGAAAACTAGAGACTCATAAACATAATGCAAAAATTCTCAACAAAAATATCACCAAATAGAATCCAAAGAAGTATTAAAAAATTATACACCATGATCAAGTGGGATTTATCCCAAGACAGTTAATCAATGAATATAATCATCTTATTAATGGACTAAAAAAAAAAACACATGGTTATATCAAGAGACACAGAAAAAGCATTTGACAAAATCCAACACACATTCATGATAATAACTCTCAGTAAACTAGAAATAGAGGGGAATATTCTCAACTAGATAAAGACACTGTATAAGCCTATAGTTAGTAGCATACTTGGTGGTGAGAAAGTTGAAGCTTTCCCTCTAAAATCAGGAACAAGGAAATAAAGTCCCCCTTCACTGCTTCTCTTCAACATTATACTGGAAAATCCTTGCTAATGCAGTAAGGCAAGTAAAAGAAATAAAATGTATACAGGTTGAGAAGGAAAACATAAAACTTTGCTTGCAGATGGTATAATCTATGTAGAAAATCTGAAAGAATTAACAAAAAAAACTTCCTGGAACTAATGAGTGATTATAACGGGTTTGCAGCATACAAGGGGTAATATACAAAAGTCCATTGTTTTCCTAGATAACAACAATAAGCAAGTGAAACTTGAAAATAAAAACACAATACCATTTACATTAGTACCCCAAAATGAAATACTTAGATGTAAATGTAACAACATATATTCAGGAACTCAATGAGGAAATCTACAAAACTCTGATCAACAAGATCAAAGAAGAACTAAATCAATTAAGAGATATTCCATGTTCATGGATGGGAAAACTCAGTATTGTGAAGATGCCAGTTTTCACCCTCATCTGCAGACTCAATCACAATTAAAATCCCAACATGTTAATTTATGGATATTAACAAACATATTCTAAAATTTATACGGAGAGACAAAAGACCCAGAATAACCAACACAATATTGAAAAAGAGCAATGTTGGAGGTCTGATGTTACCTGACTTCAAGACTTACTATAAAGCTACAGTAGTCATGACAGGTGGTACTTTTTTTATTGAGATAAATTGACACATAACTTTATATTAGTTTCAGGTATAAAACAGTGATTCAGTATTTGTGTATTTTGTGAAACAATCACCATAATGAGTCCAGTACCATACCTAAAGAATTTTTTTCTTCTGATGAGGACTTTTAAGATTTACTCTCAGCAACTTTTAAATATGCAATACAGTGTTTTTAACTTTAGTCACCATGCTGCACATTATATCCCCATGACTTATTTAATTTTTACCTGGTTGTTTGTATCCTTTGACCCTCTTCACCCATTTTACTCCCACCCACCCTAATCCCCCAGCAGCCACATATCTATCCTTTGAATCAATGAGCTTGTTTTTGTTGTTTGTTTTATTTTTTAGATTCCATATATTAGTGATCTCATATGTACTTGTCTTTGTCTGATTTATTTCATTTAGGATAATGCTCTCAAGGTCCATTCATATTGTCACAAATTGCAAGATTTTATTCTTTTTTATGGCTGAATAGTATTCAAGTGTGTGTGTGTGTGTGTGTGTGTGTGTGTGTGTGTGAGTGAACATCTTTATTCATCCACTTACGGATACTTAGGTTGTTTCCAGATCTTGGCTATTGTACATAATAGAGTGAACATGGGAATGCATATATCTTTTCAAATTACTACTTTTGTTTTCTTCAGATAAATCCCAGAAATAAGATCGCTGGATCATATAGCAGTTCTACTTTTATTTTTTGGGTAAATTTCATACTGTTTTCTATAGTGACTATACCAATTTCCATTTCCACCAATAGTACACAAGAGTTCCTTTTTCTCCACATCCTCACAAATGTTTGTTATTTCTTTTCTGCATATACAATAGCTATTGTGCCAAGCATGATTGTAATATCTCATTATGGTTTTTATTTTCATTTCACTGATAATCAGCAATATTGACCATATTTTCATGTGCCTGTTATCCATCTATATGTCTTCTTTGGAAAAAATGTCTATTCAGATCCACTGCTTAATATTAAATCACATTGTTCGGGAGTTTTTTGTTGTTGTTGTTGTTGTTGTTGTTGTTATTCAGTTGTATTAGTTCTTTATATATTAACCCTCTATCAGATATAGGATTTACAAATATTTTCTTCCAGTCCATAGATTGCCTTTCATTTTGTTGATGATTTCCTTTGCTGTGAAAAGATGTTTAGTTTGATGTAGTCCCACTTGTTTATTTTTGCTTTAGTTGCATTTGCTTTTAATCAGATTTAAAAAAAAAATCATTACTAAGACTGGTATCAAGGAGCTTACCATTTTTGTTTCCTTTAAGGATTTTTTTGGTTTTGCATGTGGCTGTCCAGTTTTCCCAACAGCATTTATTGAATAGATTGTCCTTCCCCTATTGTATATTCTTGCCTCCTTTATCAAAAATTATTTTACTATGTATGTGTGAGTTTATTTTTGGGCTCTTTGTTCTGTTCCATTGATTTATGTGTCTGTTTTGTGCCAATACCACACTGTTTTGATTACTTTAGCTGGATTGCTTTAACTATTTGTGGTCTTTTGTGGTCTCATTGAAATTTTAAGATTATGTGTTCACTTTCTGTTAAAATGCCACTGGAATTTTGATAAGGATTGCACTAAATCTGTAGATTGCTTTGGGTAATATAGATATTTTAGCAATATTCTTCCAATACATAAGCATGGAATACCTTTCCATGTATTTGCATGTTCTTTGGTTTTCTCATCATTGTCATAGTTTTCAGTGTACAGGTCTCTCACCTCCTTGGCTAAATTTATTCCTGGATATTATATTCCTTTGATGAATTTGTAAAGGGTATTGTTTCTTTATTTTTTTTTCTGATATTTTGTTGTTAGTGTATAGAAACACAACTGATTTTTGTGCATTGATTCTATATCCTGAAACTTTATTGAATTCCTTTGTTAACTTTAAAAATTTGGGAGTTTGGGTTTGTTTTTTTTTAAGATGAAATCTCTAGAGTTTTCTACATATAATATCATATCATCTGCAAATAGTGGCAATTCTATTTCTTCCTGTCCAATTTGGATGCCTTTTATTTCTTTTTCTTGCCTAATTGCTTTGGCTTAACACAGTGTGGTATTGCTGGAATCTCTCTATATAAAATATAGTATTCAGAAATAGACCCACATAAATATAGTCAACTGAATTTTGATAAAGGAGCAAAGGCAATGTAATAGAGCAAAGATGATCTCCTCAACCAATGGTGCTAGAACAGCTGGACATCCACATGCAAAAATAATTAATCTAAACACATTCCTTACACCCTTCAAAAAAATTACTCAAAATGGATCAGAGATTTATTTTTTTTAATTTTTTTAAGATTTTATTTATTTATTTGACAGACAGAGATCTCAAGTAGGCAGAGAGGCAGGCAGAGAGAGAGGAGGAAGCAGGCTCCCTGCTGAGCAGAGAGCCCGATGTGGGGCTCGATCCCAGGACTCTGAGATCATGACCTGAGCCGAAGGCAGAGGCTTTAACCCACTGAGCCACCCAGGCGCCCCTGGATCAGAGATTTAAACATAAAAAGCAAAACTATAAAACTCCCAGAAGATAATGTAGGAGAAAATCTAGATGATCTTGGGTATGATGGTACCTTTTTAGATACAACACCAAAGACATGATCCATAAAAGAAATAATTGATAAACTAGACTGCATTAAATTTAAAAACTTCTACTCTGTCAAAAACAATCTTAAGAGAATTAGAAGATAAGACACAGTCTAGGAAAATATATTTGCAAAAGACATATCTGTTATCCAAAATATGCACAGAACTGACAAAATTCAATAATAAAACAACAAACAACCTGATTTTAAAAAAAAGTTGTATTTAGTTAGTTAGTTCATTATGAGAGAGAGAGCAGTGGGGAAGGACAAAGGGTGAGGGAGAGAGAGAATCTCAAGCAAACTCCCCTGATGGAGCCTGATGGGGGGCTCATGACTTGAGATCATGACCTGAGCTGAAACCAGGAGTCAGGGGCTTAACTGACTGAGGCCCCACCCCTTTCCCCCAGTGCCCCAGCAAACAACCTGACTTTTTAAATATGCCAAAGACCTTCACTAACACCTCATCAAAAATATACAAATAATAAATAGACCAAATGGCAAATCTAAAAAGATGTTTCACATCAGTATGTAATCAGGGAAATTAAAACCATAAGAAGATATCTCCACATGCCTATTTAAATGGTCAAATTCTGGAACACTGATAAGATCAAATGCTAGTATGGATGTGGAGCAACAGGAATTCTCATGCATTGCTGGTGGAAATGCAAAATGGTACAGCCACTGTGGAAGATAGTTTGGCACTTTCTTCCAAAACTAAACATGCTTTTACCATACAATCCAGCAATTACAGTTCTTAATATTTACCCAGAGGAGTTGAAAAGCTATGTCAACACAAAACCCTGTACACAGATGTTAACAGCAGATTTATTCATAATTGCCAAAACTTAGAAGTAACCAAAATGGTCTTCAGTGGGTGAATGGATAAATAAACTGTGGTATAGCCAGATGATAATACATTATTTACTGCTAAAAAGAAATAAGCTATCCAGCCATGAAAAGACATGGAGGAAACTTAAGTGCATATTACTATGTGAAATAAACCAAATTGAGAAGGCTTATTTCACATACAGTATGTACTGTCTAATTGCAACTATATGACATTCTGAAAAAGGTAAAACGGGGGCACCTGAGTGACTCAATGGGTTAAGTGTTGGCCTTCAGCTCAACTCATGATGCTGGAGTCCTAGGATCGAGCCCTATATCAGACTCCCTGCTCAGTAGCGAGCCTAATTTTCCCTCTGCTTCCTTCTCTTCCTCTCCCTCTCCCCCAGTTCATGCTTGGTGTCTCTCTCTCTCTCTCTCTCTCTCTCTCTCCCATTCTCAAATAAAGTCATAAAGAAAGACAAGACAAGACAAGACAAGACAAAACGGTGGAAACAGTGAAAAGATTAGGAGTTACCAAGTGTGGGGTGAGGGAGAGATGAATAGGCAGAGCACGGAGGATTTTTAAGGACAGTGAAAATACTCTGTAGAATATAATGTTGGTTATATTGTCCAAACCCATTGAATATACAAAGCAAAGAGTGAATGCTCAGGTAAACTATGGACTCTGCACGATGACCATGTTAATATCCTTGATAAAAAATGTACCATTCTGTTGAGTGCTCAAAATGATGGAGGCTATGCATGTGTTGGGGCAGATGGTCTATAGGAAATTTCAGTACCTTCTTCTTAGTTTTGTTGTAAACCTAAAACTACTTTTAAAAAGACTTTATATACAGGAGTGCCTGGGTGGCTCATTCAGGTAAGCATCACCTTCTGATTTTGGCTCAGGTCATGATCTCAGGGTCATGAGATCAAGCCCTGCATCAGGCTCTGCACTCAGCAGGAGGTCTGCTTGAAGATGCTCTACCCCTCCCCCTGCTCTCTGTCTCTTTTAAGGAAATAAATCTTTTTAAAAAGTCTTTATATACAAAAAAGCTTATGACAAAGCTAAACAATTATGAGAATTTATGTTAAAATGTAAACTTCTCATAATACGCACCAGTAATAATGATTTTATACATTTTCTAACATGAATCAATCTGCAGAAAATATTAAAATTGGTAGCTTTATATAAATGGACTATAAAAACTATAAAATATTGAAGATATTTGTTGATATTAAAAAGTGAGCGTTGCTTTCAACTTATGTTATACCTTTTTGGATTTGACAAAGAGTGGCAAATTTACTTAATTTGAATGCATGTAAGTCTGAATTTGATATACTTTTATTTCAAAGTCAAATCAATTCTAAAAGAAATGAACCCGTTGTGTCCATCTGAATGCAAATATTAAGGGAAATCATTTTTTTGATATTCAATTCAGTTATTAGAAAATGTTTAGATATGTTTGGAACAATTTAGAAGAATCTACTTTTTCAACAGCAAATTTGATGAAATCTGAATATAGATCAAGAATTTCCAATAAAAATATAATACCTAAATTGAGACGTGCTTTAAGATATACACCAAATTCAAACTCTTGGAATGAAAAAAATATGAAGTATCTAATTAATCATTTTTATATCAGTTATACATTGATATGATAGTAATGTAGCTATATATGATTAAATGAAATGAACTATTAAAGTTAACTTCACCTATTTGCTTTTACTTTTTCAAGCATGGCTCCCAGAGTCTTTAGAGTGGGAGACTCTATTTCTGTGGGACAGGGTTACTCTAGAGATATGACACCTTCACATCAACATTTGATGCATTTACTGTCTTATTTTTTCAGTTATTAAGAAAGCATTAAAATACTCAAAATTTAAATTATAATTTCTATTTTTTTTTTTGCTGAGGAATTTCACAAAATTTCAGCTTGAACATGTGGAATATTCTATCTTGATTTGAATTTATTTTTTAAATCAATTTGATTTGAAATTACTTTGATTATTTTGATTCAATATTCATTATTTTGGAATATTTCATTTATTTTACCTGACCAAGCAAATCAGCAACTTGGACTGTCCTATAGCTGAAAACTAAATGAGAGATACAGAATATTTTGAAAGGTTTTCCCTTTTTTTTAATTGTGGCAAAATATACGTAACATAAAAATTTTCATTTCAACCATTTTTAACTATATAGTTCTGTGGCATTAAATACATTCACACAGTGATGTAACTATCACCACCATCCATCTCCAGAGCTTTTCATCTTCCCAAACTGAAACTCTGGATCCTTTAAATACTAACTCTTCATTCCCACCTCTCCCCGCTCTGCTGTCAGCCTCTGACAATCATCATCATTCTACTTTCCATCCCTATGGATATAACTACTCTAGATAACTCCTATGAGTGAACTCGCAGAGTCTTTGTCTTTTTGTGTCCCTGAAAGTTTTAGTTGAATCTTCCAGTAATATATTTCAGAGTTGATCCCAAATCCCATTCCCAGGGGAACATTAACTATGCAGAAGAAAGGACGAAAAAATTTTCCTCTGTAAACGTTTCGAGGTGGTCAGTTTCCATGAAACTTCTTTTGCCTAAGGGAAAACTACATTTAAATCAGGTAAATGCTTGCAGCTCTGCAGGGAAATGAAGGTAATATTAGAATAATCTATAAAGGACTGAAGGAAATCATTCATGAGACCTGTGATAAATCTGTACAATATGTAGCTCACTTGGCCTTTCATAATTGTGTTTTAATGCTTGGAATATATTTGCTTGCTTGATAGAAGAGACGAGTCAAAAAGTGAAATTCTATGGCATCTCTAACATTTAGAGTACTGAAGTTCAAATCATTCCCAGGATGAACATGTGTTGCCATCATACTACAGACATCAGTGTTTTCTGCTACGAAGAATGACAGATGGATGGCTGGATGGATTAGATCAGATATTAGTTTACATAAAATACAATGTAAGCCGTGGGCTGTTCACATTTTTTCACCCATTTTTCCCCCCAGGAGTAAAGTCAAATATTTTAAAATGTATCAACAACCAACTCCTTCTGTGATTATATGTTTTCTTGACTCTCCAATAATTGTTTACATAATCTGTGCCTGTAAACACTTAAATGCGAGTTTATGTGTTTATAAACAACTGAAAAATGAAGGGACAATGGACCAGTGTGAGGAAAATCAATAAGCCTCTAATTAAATCCCTCTGGAAAGACATCTTGCTTTGCCTTGGAGGTTCACCAGAGGGTAAAAGAATTCTTTTTTTTTTTAATGGGGGTGAAGATGAAATGATAGGGAAATATACTGAACTGAGTTGCAAATTAGTACCAAAAAAATCCCATTAAATAATTGAAAATGTAGAAATGAAGAAAAAAAAAAGGAAGTGGCTCTTGGTATTGACAAATTGGGGAACTAGAAAAACATTAGTATTTTATTGATATTTTACAGTTGACAGTAAGGCTGGGGGGAGGGTGTCTGTGACTTGCCCAGGGCCATAGCTGGTGCTAGAGTGGGGCCCCAAACCAGTCCTATTCTTTTTCGCTCCATCCCACATTGTATCCAGCCCACATCTGGTCCTGCAAAACAAACAGAGCTTTCATTTATTTTTCCCTTCATAAATGCAGGAAGTATCTGCATTTCCAAAGAAAATATTTGTGTATCTTTAAAGTGGATTCTAAGACCAATTGAATACACAAATTAAAACAAACAAATATATTGGCCTGTTGGCCAATGCCTTTCTGAGGCCCCAGTATTGCTTTACACATGAAAACAGGCTAAAAGGTTTCAGTCTGATGAAAGACCAATTCATTCAATGGTGTTATCTTGTTTTTGAAGGGCTTTATGCTCTACCATTTCTTTTTCGTTCATTTCATCAAATGGAGATGCTGTCTTAGCAAAAACCCAGCACAACAATGCAGAATGCAAGAGGTAGAAGTAATTGGAAAACCTTAAAGTTGTGTTTCAGTTATTTCTGAAGGAAAACAGGGAGGTGGACAGTGAGCATTTTTAGGGTCTTAGTTTCAGTTCCACATGGTATGGTAGATTTGTTAACCCAAAATGTCAGCACGGACTTGGAGAATCATTTTTCATTTAAGAATAGCCAACCTAGCTTTCTTTTTTCATTTTAATGGAGGAAACACAAAAGCCTCTCATGGAGCCACTATGAAAGAAAGCTCATTATCTCAAAACCATGTGACATCCTCAGCTCCATAACCAGACTAAGCTAAAGAAATTAAAGAAAAATAATGGTAGCTCCATGCACTTCATAAACATGATTAAAGTCGATGTAGGTGGGTATAAAATAAGCTTGGGTCTCTGAGGTTTCTAAATTTGAAATGACTGTTGACTTTGCGGCTATGAGGACTTGTAGCCCTATTATCTTCCCCAAAGTCATGTTGATTAATTGGTTAATGTAAATTCCAAGGAGTCTCATTAGTTAGATTAAAGAAATAGCAGTAGGTCATGTTGACTTTAAAATTAATTATGGAATTTAATCATCAGTAACAACCATGAAATTCATCTTTGTAATATTTTCCACAGGCCAAAGAAAATAAAACATAGTAAACAAGAAACCACCATAAATATTTAAATGCTGCCCTCTCTACTCTAGACAATATTGGAGCTCTAAAAAGACCATTTAACTGGTGTTTGGGTGGTTTCCTTCTGCTGTTTCTGCTTAAGAAGCTTGTACTGAGGTATCCAGTCCAACATTAGCCTCTTCATTCATTGTCTGCCACCAAATCAAGACAAAGGACCACCATCAGTAATTGCTGTCAACAGCAGCTTGGGACCACAGTTGCAAGTTGGGCTCTTCCTCTGCCCCACACACTAGATTTGCTGCTGGACGACCTGGGTCAGCCTGAAACCTGCTCTGCAGAGCTCTCATTCAGCTGGATCATTAGACTCCAGGCCCAAAATCTGTCAGAGTCAGTGCCAAAAATCTTGTGTACAACATACTCCTCCCACCAGCATGGTTCCTGAGCATTTTCCTCACTTCACAAGAGGCCATCTTGTTGATGGCAGAAGTATGTAACAACAACATATTTTTTTGTTAAACTTTAGTCTTATTGGCTCTGCCACCACAAATGGATCTCAATTCGAATTCTTTTTGGGACCTGGGATATTCCATTTATATAATCTATCCCATTCCATGATCATCTCTCACCTAGATACTAGAATGATATCCTTTCTTACTAGTCTTTTTGCTTCCGTTCTTCCTCCCCTTTACCTGTGATCTATTCTTGTTCAGCAGAAGAAAAATCTCTTCAGAATATAAATCAGAGTTCATCCATGTTTTAGCCACCCCCCTCCACTTTGATGGTGTTCTTAACAATATCTACAGTAGCCCCCCTAATATCCATCCAGAACCAGCTACAAACATGAGACCCAATGCAAAATGAAAATGTAGTGCCACTGTTCAGAATTATTAAAAATTTCAAGAGGGCGACAGAAGAGTAGTAAAAGCAGTGTGGGGCCCTTTCTAAACATGGGATCTTGAGCAACTGCATGGTGACATGACTGTGAAACAGGCCACGTCTCCACCACCACCATTACCAACTTCCTGACCTATCACATCCTTTTGGCAACCAGTACATTGGAGTGCTGAATCCTGCTTTGAAAACAGAGCTGCACAGATAGCTTCCATCACTGCACAGTAGTTGAGTTTCTGAACACACCTTCCTGGCATTTTTCCCTTCCCGTAGTCACGGTCTTTAAGCACTTTGGAATGCTAGAAGAGCCTCGGAGATAACACCTTCAACCAGCATGGGAAAACAAAGAAAAATAAGAGTATCTCACTCCATATTTTTCTAGTATATCCACAAGAGAATATAATTTATAGTATCAAAACAAGTTCTGCGGTGTTTACCTTTAAACAAGAAAAGAGCAAAATGGCCCACAGAAGAAAAAGAAGGAAGCTACATATACAGAGGTTGGACTGGCTAACCCAAGTTGCTGATAATAGCATATCTACCAGCATCTAAAGCCCTTTTCTTGGCTTGGCCCTGCTTCCTGCTTTACAGGAGTTTGTCTCATGTTGAGGTCAATTTAACACTTCCTTGAACATGATTTTTTTTAAATAAAAATAATAAGAAGAATTGTGATTTATATCAACCTCCTCTCATGTACCCAGCAATGTATTAAGTGTTGTACCATCACAAATACACATTCAGGGGAGCACCATTATACTGACTTTATAGATGAAAAAAATAAAGTTTAAAGAAGTTAAGAAACTTGACCAAGAAACAGTGCTGCAGCCAAACCCAGGACAGCTGGGTTCCCAGGTCTGAGTTCTTTTCTATACCATGTAGTACTTTCCAAGTTAAACATTTCTAAAAGTATGGCCAATGTACTACCTGCCTCCTAGACTCTTGTTTAAAATCACCTAGACTCTTGTTTAAAATATAGAGAGCCTCAGCTAACACTTAGAGAATTGGATTCCCCATGGTTGGGTCATAGGACTGTGTGTGTGTGTGTGTGTGTGTGTGTGTGTGTGTGTTAGCAAGTCCAAGGTGAATGTTATGCATAGTAATTTGAGAATTGCTGCTCCAAGCATTTTCCTTTTTCATTGGTTTTCTGGAAGAATCTTACCCCTCATCTGTTGGCCTAGGAGTGCCCTAGTACTTCTTCTACCTTAGCTAAATAATGTGATAGAACTTAGCAAGGTATAGTGTGTGCCAGTAGGGCTCTGCAATTCAATACAATACACAGAAAATAAAGTTAAACAATCTCATACAACAAAACCCAAAGCATATCATTTTCCCGCACATGATTTAAAACAAGATTTTCAAGGCAGGGTCCTTAATGCTACAATATCCCCTTTGCATGTACCTCCATGCATAGAAGGGCATTTGTTATATAACACATGTGACATTTCACCGTGCAGCAGAGAGCTCTGACGATCGTCAGCCACACAGAAGACTGGACCAGAGAGGATAACACGAAACAGGCTCTGAGATAAGAGTCATCTCTGACCTGAGGGTCATTCACAAGATGGCATGATCAGCACCAAATTCCATAGGTTATCCTGAGCTTAACTGCATTTTGAGATCCTGCCACTAGAGATTACAAAGTCTTACTAGGCAACCCCTCCATCTATGTTTTCCTTCCCCTCATTCATACTTTGCTGTGGAGTCCCAGCTCATATGTACTTCCCAAACACCAGGTCATGATGTCACATTATTGAAACTGCATTCTGATTTAATTAATTATATCATTTCACGTAAACATTCACCTTGTAGTTTCACTGGGGTCTTATCTTCTAGGGTAACATATACTGGTTTTATCTCCACTCTTAATAGCAAAAGATGAAAAGGAGGGAGAAGGCCAGTTTATGGGAATAATCATCTGCTTTGTGAGGTCAGCAAAGAAAGAGGAAATAATGGAATCTGGCCCCAGGATGTTTAAAAAGTAGTATGGAAGATAAAACACTGCCCCATAAAGCATCTTACAGCAAAGATCATGAGCTTCGCCTTGTGAGGCCAGAATTCGTCCAAGTACAAATAATACCTAGGCAGGAGAGAAGCATTATCAAGTTTACATTTTCCAATTAGCATTCAGAGCATCAAAGCTGTGAGGAGACGTGAAATCCCTTGCACGCTTATGGAGCAGAGCTGAGGACTGAGATGAAATCATCATGTCTCTCTGCAGGGGACACTCTCACTTTCCAAGGCCTTTGTTTAGAATCCTCTTTGCCACAATTCAGCAAATCTCTCTCCCTCCCAGGCGCTATGCTGTAACATACATGCTCCAGCCGTAAAATGCCTCTTGTCACAGCTGAGCTTTTCTTATCTCGAGGAGGATTGAAGCCAGAGTACCCTCCAATGGCTCGGAGACTATTCAAGAATACCAGAAATTTAGCTTGATCAGACCTCTGGAGTGGGGAACTGTCAAAGAGAGAAGAAAAGTATCTGCTCACAGTCACTGTGTCCCCTAAGCACTCACTCTCGAGTTCAGCTGTGCACTCCTGCCTTATTCCATTAGAGATTAATTACGGCTACAGTCACTTTCCTTTGAGGATCAAGGACTGGTTTGGGGAAAAGAGACCTTTAATCACTTCTCAAAGGCCTCTTCACGTGCCTTAAAGAGACCTGGATTTGGAAGACCGAAAAATTGTAGTTCAATGAGTTTGGTATCTGTTGAAAATGTTTTTGAACAGAAGATGAAAGGCATTTGCTTTCCTCAAATATATAAACACAATAAATGTCAATATGAAAGATTAATGGGAAAGGCATGAACACTTATCATGGCGTGGGAAGTAGGAATCCAAAATAACACTACCGGCCATCAGACAACATGCCAGGTACCTCGGTGGACCGACCATGGCCTAAAGTGCAAAGATACGTACTATCTTTGTATGGTAAAATGTCTTTATTTTATCTTAATATGGTGGAGTGAATTTAATTCCAGTCAAAAGAACAGTAGTGCTAAGAAGTTTTGTTTGGCATCTAAGTAAATCTGTAAAAAGGTGAAGGACACGCACCCAGCAGGCATAGATCATTAATACATTCTTCCCAGAATATCACTGCTCTGCATGGTTTCCACAGAAGAAGCTGAAGTTATGTAAATAACATTACTCTAAATCCCTCACCAGAGGTATTCATATAAAGTCTTTATTGTAGCTATCTCCATGACCATGACCATGTAGAGATATTGCATTGTTGACGATCAGATAATGTAAATTACATTTGCTCTGAAATAGCACTGATTGTTGCTTTTGAAGCCAGCCAAGGTCAAATTTGAAAGATGGAGAACATATGCCCCTATGGCTTCGGAACTAGATTGCTGTCTGCTTAAAACCTGAATTCCTTGAAGTTATCCAGAAGACTGATGGTAATGGGAAAACCCCACATACCCTTGCTTGTAAAGTACTTAGATGTACTTGCTCCGGGAGGTGTGCGGCATTATTTCACCTGGTGGGACTGAAACTGGAAAATAAGGTATCTGACGTGTGCCAGGAAAACAGACACCGAGCTAACAAGCAGGCATCCATTGGCACTTGGGAAGACCCAAAGGGCCACTAAAATAATACCTTTAATTTGTGTTGTGCTTCATATGCAAAGGATTTCATATGCATTTTTCTTTTGTAATCTCAGTTAATCTGGTAACAAATGTGCGAGTGACACGGAGTTAAGAGTTTTTGTTAGAAGACAGAATCCAGATTCCAGGCTATGGAGGAGACACAGCGATGGATTATTATCTAACAAGATTAAGTGTCATGAAGTAAGTGTAAAGACCAAACAGTCAGCTGTGTCAGGGTGAGGAGGGAGATTTAAGAGCTGACGGAAGCACTGATGGAGACAACTCAAGGGTCTTGGCTGACAAGAAGCTGAGTTAGAGTCATTCATGACCGTGGCAAGAGAAAATGTACATTCCACCCCTGCCTTTGTTAGTAGGGTCTGAAATGAGGAAAATGGCATCCCACTCTACTAAGAGTATTGAATTTCATTGTGGGTCCCTTACTTATAGGCTTTCTCTGTGCCAGGCACTGTGCTAAACCCTTTCTGTATATCACCCTATTTAAACTTCAAACAACCCATGAGGGATCACTGTTATTATACCCCTTTCACACCTTAGGAAACAGGTTAGAGAGTGAAACGGGCATCCACCCATGTGCCTGCCCATTATCCATTCCACCTTCTTTCTTTCTTTGGTAACTGTCTCTCCACCATTATGTACAGTCTTGTCAAACATCAGCCCAATTCCAGGCCAAAGGGTGAAAATGTGAATCAAAACAAACCCATAGCATTACCAGGTCCAAGTACTTGACTTGTGAATGCAGTAGAACAAGGAAAGAAAATGGTGACGTTGGTAAAACCCAACATCAGTACTCTGAAGAAGTGGCCCTACCACTTTGGTCCTCAGGCTCTTTCTATTTCTGAATTTTCCAGGGCCTGATAATTTTTCATCTGATCTCTCAGCCAATTCATATAATTCTAATAAGTTTGTGTTTTTATTGTTTAAGCTAGCCAGTTGCTATTGCTTATTACCAAAGAACATTAAGCGCCTTGTCAATGTGAACAAGTCATTAGTGGTCAGGTCAACAAATCAAGGTAAAAAAAAGTCACTGAAAACTTTCAGACTGACTCCAGAACCACACAGTTACCTGCTACACTGGTCCAGCTCCAGTCCCTGTGAGGGGAGAGCTGACACACCAAATGGAGGAGAGAAAGGGGGAACCAGAAGGAACGGGGATCAGAAACCATGTGTAGATCACTGATGGAATGAGATTGTTTATTCTGGAGGATGATTTGCTTGGAGATAATTAAATTTCTTCAAATGACTGGAGGATAGTTGTTTGGAAGAAAGAGTAAAGATGGCATTAGTCCTTTACTCATTCACTCCTTTCATAGCACAATTTTATTGAAACATGTGAGGTTACAGAAGGGAATAAATGCAATACCTGTGCTCTTCTGGGGCTTGAAAGGTAGTTAGGGATTATGGACAATAAAACATTTTGGAAATAATTATATCGAATGTCAGGAGATGATAAACACTATGAAGATAGTCAAAGCTGGGGGTGAAGAGTGGTTGTGATATTTGAGACTGAGTGGTCAGAGAAGTCCTCTCTGAAGTGGCAACACTTGAGCAGAGATCAGCATGAAGCAAAGGAACCAACCACGGGATACCTAAAGAAAGAGCATTCCAGGCAGGGGGAATAGCAGATGCAAAGGCCTTGGTTCTTTAAGGGATGTCCAGAAGTAAGTAGAGAGCAGTGACTGAAGGAGAAAGAGGCAGGAGAATATGAGAGAAAGGAAGAGACCAGGTCATGTTGAGCCTTGTGTGACTACAGTATGGGTCAGTTGGGAAGCTGTCAGCAAGTTTTGACCAAGAGAGGATCATGGTAGAATATATTTTGAAAGGGCATCCCCCTTGGGTGCCATGTTGGCAACAGATAAAGGCAGGCAAACATGAGAGCATGGGAATCAGTTAGGAAATGACTGCAGTAGTCTCTGCTAGGGAACAATGGTGGCTCATTGGGTGGCAGAAGAAGAGATGAAAGTCATAACGCTCATCATAAATTTAATGGTAGATCTGATGGTGTTCACTGATATTTTGTAGAGTGAGTATAAGAGAAAGACAAGAGTAAAGGATGACTCTCAGATTTTTGGCCTCAGCAACTGGGTGAGTGAAGATGCCACTTACTCTATGGCCATGGTAGGGCTGAAATAGGACTGATGGTAGATGGATCGGGATGCTAGGTAAATGAGGACTTTCCATTAGTTGTATTTGGCAAAGGAAGGAATGAATATCTTTACAGATGATGAGTTATCCACACAGGAGGCTCCCACAGGTAAGCCACATGACCATTTCATGGGGGCTTTATAGGGGGATTTGAAGGCTAGTAAAGGGGTAAAACTATATGATCTGAAAGGGTACTTCCAATCGTGAAATTATGTCAACCATGTGGTTTAGGGAATTGATAAGTAACTCATTACCTATTATTGTTCACATTTGTAGAATACAAATTTGTACTTGATTTCTTTCAAACTTGGGCACATTGG
Source organism: Enhydra lutris kenyoni (assembly GCF_002288905.1). Taxonomy (NCBI): domain Eukaryota; kingdom Metazoa; phylum Chordata; class Mammalia; order Carnivora; family Mustelidae; genus Enhydra; species Enhydra lutris. The sequence goes on along the minus strand of NW_019154094.1, from coordinate 29,825,464 downwards.
GGAGAGCGAATGTTGATATATCCATCCCATGACATGCTGTTTATTACTTCAGCCGAAGGCAATCCCTTTTCGAAGTTAGAACATCCTGGAAAGAAAGCAAAGTGTAGCTTGTTATTGTTTCTCTGTCCTTTTCTTTGCTAAGGGCAAAGCTGGAAAATTCTGTGCATCTCTGTAGTCTGGTAAGGTAGCAGACCGTAAAAGGGATGGCTGAGATCCAGTTACATTTTGTTCCTTGTGTTGGCCATCCTTGGAACTAAAAGAGATTTTAAAAGGAGTTCCAGACACACCAACGGGAAGAAATAAAAGCCAGGCTTGCTGACTTTTTATTTTTTGTAAGAGAAATAATTCCTATAAATTCAAGGAAAGGCCACCTAGGTTCTGTGAGGCACATTTAGAACTGATTCCATATTTCCAGGTGGCATGAAGATTCCAAACTCTTTGTTTCCCCCAGATTTGATCATGTTCCCAAGTCCACAGCTCTCTAGACATGCTCCATGTACCACTCCCAGCAGAGGAGGCCTCGGACAAATCCCAAGGTAGAAAATGTTCTCAGTCCTATCCCATTTATATCAAGGTGTAGAGGAAATCAAGGGGGAAACGTATGTTGTGATTCATTTGATTTTTATCTTGGCTGTCCCTATCTTCCCTTGCTTGTTTCCAGGAAGATGGTTCCCTTTTCCTCACCAAGACCAACCTGACAGCTTGTATTTATCTGGGCTTGACTCCAATAGGAACTTGCTTCTCTAATCACCTGCTCTTTCTGTCTCCTTCCCATTCCGTTTAGCTACTATTGAACACCTTTGAACCCTTATGCCTATCACTGGGCTGAGGCGTGTTAACAGGAAAGACAGCTCTCCACTCCCACTGAGCACTCTTTGTTCTGATCTGTGGAGAAGGGATTCCTGCTTCAATGTGTGATCTCTAAGTGTGAAGCTCTTTCCAGTTCTTCGTAGTGTTAAGGCTGGACACCCAGTGGCAATGGTCCTTTATGTAGCAGGGCACCACTGAGACATTTTGGAAATGCAGAGGAAAGTCTAGACATGAGTTAAGAGTAAGAGAGGAAGAGCTCACCTGCTTGTTATGGATTAATTCACCAGAATTTGTGAGCAGCTCTGACTGTCTGCTGGGGAGGGCATTATGACCAGCAAGAAAATTCTCTGGGGATGCCTGGGTGGCTCAGTTGGTTAGGCAGCTGCCTTCGGCTCAGGTCATGATCCCAGCGTCCTGGGATCGAGTCCCACATCGGACTCCTTGCTCGTCAGGGAGCCTGCTTCTCCCTCTGCCTCTGCCTGCCATTCTGTCTGCCTGTGCTAGCTCTCTCTCCCTCTCTCTCCAACAAATAAATAAATAAAATCTTTAAAAAAAAAAAAGAAAATTCTCTGGAGTGAAGAGTGGTCAATAAGATTGTAGAGAGGTCTAATGCTGAATCTGGAATCGTATCTGGCTATTGCCTGTGATTATCCAAAAATTCATTCAATCTCTACTGTTTTTCATAACATTTCTGTTCACAGTGCCTTGGGGGAAGGAAGAAAAAATAATTCAGTCCAGAAAAGAGGTGTGAGAGAGAATGACACTCCCAAAAGACAAGATGAGGGTCCACGCAAAGACAAAGCAGAGAAAGGCTAGTGGGGACTGACCCAGCAGCTCTTGTGGGCATCAGTGAAATCCCTCCTTTCGATTTGAATTGATTTGAAAGTGGACGGAAGATTACATTACCTGGGGAATGCAAAAAATAGTAAGATATTGGTCCCAACTCCTCTGAGAGATTAATATCCTCCCTCTCTTGCATACCTATCCTACTTCATTTTTTACTTCTATTAATAACTCCTTTATCTTTGTGCAGCATTTATACCTGTATACATTTCCCTATACTACTATGTCATGAGTTCTCTGAAAGTGCGATTTTTCATTTATTCAGCAAACTTTATTAAACACTTATTGTATACTAGGCACGGGGAGAGCCTCTGGTCATACAAAGATAAAAAAGACATGAACTATGGATTTATTCTTGTTGAGTTCTTGATATGGAAAAACCAAAGGAATAAGAGAAAGATGTTTTCTCTTCATGTCTCTGTGTGCCTTGGAAGAAGCCAGGCTCATAACAAATATTTAACAAATATCTATGTTGACAAAGGACATAAATTAGGCTATCAAAACACCCAAGAGAAGAAACCACTGGAAAGAAAGAAATCTATCTAAGTTTCTGGATGACATGAGAATGAATGCACTTGCTTCTATTCTTTGGAATTATATGGATAGTAGAGACTACTTTGTGTAAGAAGGTCGGTCTGTGTATGTTTTATACTTTCTTGATATTGCTTCAATATTTCATGAGACACTGCAGCCAATTAAGCCGACTGTGCTCTTTGTCTATGGGGGCCCAGTGTGCCATGGCTGCAAACAGTAGGCTCCTCGGTAGTGTATGCAGCCTGTTGATTGTACGGGTTGCCCTAAGGGACCTTGGAGACAACCCTTTTGGTGGATGCTGGGGTCTGACCTCATGGCTATCTCCAATTTAGGCTGCAGACAGGTATGCGGGGTGCCTTTGGAAAGCCCCAGGGCACAGTAGCCAGGGTCCACATTGGCCAAGTCATCATGTCCATCCGTACCAAGCTGCAGAACAAGGAGCATGTGATTGAGGCCCTACGCAGGGCCAAGTTCAAGTTCCCTGGCCACCAGAAGATCCACATCTCCAAGAAGTGGGGCTTTACTAAGTTCAATGCAGATGAATTTGAAGACATGGTGGCTGAAAAGCGGCTTATCCCAGATGGCTGTGGGGTCAAATACATCCCTAACCGTGGTCCCTTGGACAAATGGAGGGCTCTGCACTCATGAGAACCTTGGCACTATCCCTTCCCGTCATATTCATGCCCACCAATAAATCCAACTTCCTGTCAAAAAAAAAAAAAATATTTCATGAGACAAGAGCTCATTCTCATTTCATCTCCAGCTATTACCCCCAAGAGCTCAAAAAAATGTGCTTTCCACATGCAGTTTAAAGAATCCAAGACAACAATGAAAATTAAAAGTTAAAAACTATGCATAGAATAGATGACACAATGCTACCAAATCACTGAAGATTCAATAAAGAAAATTGGACAGAATTCTTTCTTAATACTGTTACTTGGCTTCATCTGAAAAAGTTTGACTCATATTTTTAATAAAACCTTTTTTCCCCCTCTTGCTGGTTTAATTCTAGGCTTCCAACACTTTCAAATGTTTTAAACCAGATGAACAGTGTATGGTCAGAAAGGAATGCTGGATGCAAGAAAAAACATGGCACATGGCAAAAAAAAAAAAAATATTAATGTAGCCACAATGATTCTGGATAAAAATAAGCAGAGCAGAAATGTAGGTCATTGTCTGTGATCCCTGGGGAAACTCCCAGGAGAGATTCCGGTCCAGTGACGGGAGATGCAGTAGGACTTGAGTGTAAATATACATTATGGTCCAGTTCCCCAACCCTGTACACAAGTCAAGATTTTGGTTACAAACAATGGAAACATCTCTGGTTAGCCTAGTTAGAGAAGAAATTTATTGGAAGGATATCGGGTAGCTCATGAATCAAAGAAGACAAAGATCCAGCTCAGGCAAGAACCAGGAGAAGGCCAAGTCTAGCCACAGGAATGATGCAGTTAGTTAGTGTTCCACCAAGGCCAATGTCACTACCCCTGAAGCCATTGCCACACATGGCTCCCTCCATGGCCCTGGGGTCTGAGTGCTGCAGCAAATATTTGCTACCTGACCCCAAGCCTTTGTGTCATTCTACCAAGATTCAAAGTCCTGGGCTTCAGCACTGGATGGTCAGTGCTGCCAGGGAGCAGGAGAGGAAATACACACCCTACCTTCTTGGCTTTTGTAGTGAGAAGTGGGCCTTGCTTTGCTCCTATCTTGGGAATCCCCCCATAATAGAATATTCAGATATCATGCATCCAGAATGGCAGAAGGGCACTCCCTCTGGCCAGCAGGCAGCGGCCAGGGCTGGGATTGTGTCAGAGAGAGGGCAGAAGTTCAGCCAGAGATGCTTCCTCAAGATGGAGGTTGAAGCTGCATGGGCAATAGCTGAGAAATGGGGAGAAGTGGTTTGCTGTTGGGGCTAAATAAACAATCAGGAAAGATGTGATCAGGGACCAGTGGGTCACAACCTTGAATAGGAATGTACTGTGAGGCCGAAGTCTGGAGACAGGTAAGCAGTGCTCGTGCACAGTGCTTCTGCTGCTCACAGATATTGGGAGAGGTAGTAGATCCCGATGGTTAAAAGGGCAGAAACAAGCTATTGCCCGTTCCCCTTTGTTCTCCCCAAATGCCCACCATCCATCTGCCAGCTGGTCAGTGTTTCCCAAATCATGGTCCATGTACCACTAGTGCATGAGAGGTGATTTTTAGGTGGTTGTTGAGTAAACTTTTTTTCATTATTATGCATTTATTTTAAGTGCATTCATGGATGAGAAGGCAACATTCATTTACTCTGTGCCAGCCTCCAGTCGAAGTCCTTTACACAGTTCAAGTTCATTTAATCCTCCCCCAAATCCAAGAAGGTGACCATTATCATTACTACCTATATTTTACAGATGATAAAAGGGAAGTCCCATGAGATAAAGTAACATGCTTAGGGTCATGGGGCTATTAAGGGAGGGAGGGTGGATTTATACTTGGACCGTCGGGCTCCAGAGTCCTTGCCCTTTTACACAACTACTGGAGCATTTTTAAACGAGAACCCTAATTTCTCCTTTCTTCTTTCTAATGAGCATGTATGTTTCTGCTCCCAGCAACCTGGAGAGAGTAACAATGGCTAACATTCCATAGTGTGTGATGCATGTCAGGTACCTTTCCAAGGGATGTGTCTGTAATAAACTCATAACTAGGAATCAAAGGCTTTTATTATCCCCATTTCACAGCCACAGAAACTGAGGCATTAAGAAATTAAATTCCTTTCCCAAAGTTACCCACTTAGTAAGAGGCAGAGCTAGGGTCAGAATCCTGTCTATGCCCTTGACTACTTCCTACATTGCCTCACTACATTGCTGTCTGAGACACAGGTACCACTATTAACCATGTTAGAGATGAAAAAGGTGCAGCTCAGAGAAGGAACTTCTCCTGGGTCAGGAGTTAGCCAGCTTTTCCTTGAAAGGACCGGAGAGTATGTGCTTTTGGCTTTATAGGCCTGAGTCTCTGCCATGATTGAGTACTGTGTTCTTGTAGGGCAGAAGCAGTCAAAGCCTAAACAAGTGGGAGTGGCTGTGTTTCCATAAAACCTTAGGTACAGGCACTGAAATCAGAATTTCATATAACTTTCCTATGACAGGATTTGAATTCTTCTGTTTTTCAGCCATTTAAATGTGTAAAATCTATTCTTAGTTCACGGGTAATCCCAAAGCAGAAAGCAGACGGGATTTCTACATACCCTAGTTTGCTAGCCTAGGCTGAATTGTGTCTGTGTCCAAGTTTCCACTTGGAGAGAAGGGACAAGCCCAAGACTACTCCAGTGACAGCTGTCTCCTGGCCTGTGGCATCCCTGCGGGTCAACTGTTGACAGTCAGCAAAGTTGGAGCAATGTGGTGGATGGAAAAGGAGACAAACCATACCAGTTCTGCAAAGAAACTTGTATGTTTCCAGCTAGATAGAGTCCAAAAGTAATGCTTTTACAGCATATTTGATAAAACACCCTCTGTCCTAAAAATTCTGCAGCTGTTTTGTTTTGTTTTGTTTCAGGATCTCGATGAAATGAATAGTTTTAAACTATGGCTTGCATTTTCCCCTTTACCCCAAAGAAAATAAAACTGTAAAGGCATGACTTTCCCCGAGAGGGCTCTTTGCCCAGTCAGCCATGTCTTCTAAAGGGTTTGACTTATTGAAAAATAGAAACCACTCATGGTTGTAAAACCAGTGAACCTCTTTCCTTTATTTAACCTACTGCCCTTGAAAATGTACTTTTTTATGGTTCGCACGTGATCCAACTCAGCCCGCTCTCAGCTATCCTTTCGCATGAGTTATGTGAAGAAGCACTTCAAAGAGAAACGAGAAAGGCTGCATTAATACAAAGTAGCGGTGTGCTCAAATCTAATCTCAACTCATAACTGAACCCTACTGCCAAGGACAATAGTCTATGATTGAGACAGGAATTTCCTAGTGAATGCTCTGTTCATGTTGACTCTTCCTTTAATCCTTTTACCATTTATGCGTTCACAAGTTCTTGGAAGGCTTTGTCCGCCCTCCGGCTACAAGAGCCTCCTTTGCCTTCCTGAAGTAGAAGTACCTGGGAATTCCTGCACCCCAGCCCCTGGGGGGTGCAGCTCCCAACCAATGAGTGATGGGTGTGGGGCTTCACCTCTGACATGAGACTTGATGTGTCCAGAACTCCCCCAGGGGCCTGGGTCACCACCAGTGAGACAGTGCGTGATACGGCATCCTTGTTTGACTTTCTTCTCTTCCCTGTTTCACAGTGCATCCTTCCTTTCCTTTCCTTCCTTTCCTCTGGAAGCACTCCCTAGTGAATCACTTTCACACAAATGCTCATCCAAAGCTCCTTTTCTGGGGGAGCCTGAGCCATGGGGCAACAGCAGGCTCCTTAAAGTTCTGCCTTCCAATAAACTTTGATACGGAATCCCTGACTTTGCATTGCTCCACAGAGTTTTCCAAATGCTTCTGGAGCATGTTCTATATGATCCCCCCAAGTAATATGACCCCATCATACAGGCGAGGAAACTGAGGCTCAGAGGAGTAAGCAACTTGCCCCAAGTCTCACTGATAGGACATGACAGAGACTTCCGCATCTGTGATAGTAACACACAAGTAACCTGTCACCGGCTTACTGTTGATGGAGTTATGACCATTATTTCAAATTAAATGTTAACAGGATATTTTCTCAGGTAAGAGTATAGTCTCTTTTGGGGGACAAGGGTAAAGAGCTGTGTTTGAAACCTGATGTATTTCAAGTGCTGGGATAAAGGCTACAGATACCCCGTGAGCGTTCATAAAACTTAACTTATAGCAGGGGGATGAGCAAGTAAAGAGAAACTCATTATAATGGTTATAATCACTCTGAATAAAATAAACAAGGACATGCGAAAGGGAACCTTAGAACTGAGTCTCTCCAGATCAGAGAAAGCCTGCTGAGGAGGGAACTTTTAAATAGAGAACTAAGGGTGAATAGAGAGGAGAGAAGCAAAAAGCTGAGAAAATGTGCTCCAGGATCCTGAGAGCCACCCTTGGTTTGAAAAGGTAGAATTGAGAAATTGGGGTGATTGTCTTGGCAAACAGAGAAGATGGTGAAATTTGAGGTCAAACTCACGTCTGCCAATAGGTGCTTAATAAAAATAACTACCATTTCTCTGGCCTGTCCCTTTGTCTGAAATAGTCAGCATTTGCCCTAGTTTTGAAGGGTCCTCTGGAGAAGCTCAAGGGGTTTGCTTTGGCTCCATGTCCACGGTTAACTGGGAGAGGAAATGCATTTATTAGCAGTGGCCAGCCATTAGACTGACTCTTAACAAGCCAGCCTTAACACCATGGGCATTATTCATGGCTCTGGGCCAGGCAAAGTAGCACCAGGACTGGTCATCAGTCCCCTCCCCTCAATGCTATACCTCATGCTATGCTGTGGGGCATCAATTTCCTTACCTGTGATATGTGGATGTAGGACTAAGCCAATGGTTCACAGTATTTTTAATGATGGAGACCCAATCCACATTTAAAAAAAAAAATTTGATGTACATAAATTAATAGAGTTATATAAATTTTAAAAATTATATCCTCACATCACTCAAAATTCCCAAAAATAGTCATTTTAACATTTGGTGATATTTACATTCAATATTTCTCTATGTGTATAAGGAAAAGAGGAAGACAGGACAGCAGGAAGGGGGGAAAAATGGAGGTAATGAAAGGAAGGAAGGAGGGAGGAATGAAGAGTAAGAGGAAAAAAGAAAAATTATGAGTTAAAAGACAATCCTGAAGATGGTGAAGCAAGGAGAGTGCCTGTGCGGGAGGGAGGGGCAGAAGGAGAAGGAGAAACAGACTCCCTGTTGAGCAGGGAGTCCTGGAAGGTTGTTGGGGGAGGCTCAATCTCAGGACCCTGGGATCACAACCTAAACCCTTGAGCCCTGAGCTGAAGGCAGATGCTTAACCGACTGAGTCACCCAGGGCCCCCACCTTCTATTGTCTTGATCGTCTTAACACCTCTTCTTTGAATCTTCGTATCTCTTATTTGAAATATTTTCTTAGATTATCTTGTATATAAGTCCTCAGAGGTTGTTTCTGTCATCTTTTGTATATTTCCTCTTCTTCTCTTTATATGGAGATACCTATGTACATAATATAGTTTTTCTTGTTTGTATTACTTTTTCATTTTTCCAGTTTTTATGTGTAAGCTCCATGTGGATCTTTTTCTTATGAATCATCTTTGAATGAGTCACATAACCTGCTGAAGGCAGTGGGGAGTGGTATAAGTAAATTAGCATTGAAACAATGTGTAGCTTCCATTCAAGTTTATGGTCTATGATACTTTCTCGCCAAATCGATAATTTTTTTATTTCCTGAGAACGCATCTCCTCATTTTCAGTAGCCCCCAAATTAGAACTTTGCACCATGAAAGCCTTAATAAGGGTCAATTTTTAACATAAAAAAAAAAAAAAAAGAGTCGGGGGGAATGCTAGGGACTAGGCCTGTACAAATTGCCAGGACCTGGTGGTCTGGAGGTAGAACTGGAGAAATTTTCACATAAAGAATCCATGGATTAAGAAAATACCTAAAGACCAAAAAAGCCTATCTGAATTTACTAACATTATGAGTGTACTTGTGTTTGGGTACACACAGTAGCATGTGCAAACATTTGACAAAGATGATGGTCTTTACTGATGTGAGGACCATCAAGAAAAGATCCTTGATTAGGAGGAGCAATCAAGAATTCTATTTTGGAAATGAACATTTGAGATGTTTCTGAGTGTCGTGGTAAGTACACCAGGAAATAACGTGGGTCGTGCGGGGCACCCAGGAGAAACCGGACAGGGCCGTGCAAAAGCTATTTTGAGTCCTATGAGCAAAGGAGTCAACAGAGAAAGACTAAAGAAAGGAGCCCAGTGCATCTTAGCCATTTTATTAGTTAAAACTCCATAGTGCACATGTTGCAAATCATTAGATATTGTCACATTGGCTTTGTTTTTACTGACTTTCCACTCTCCTGGTCACCCACGACAGAAAGCCTGCTCAACTTATATTAAGCAAAAAAGAAATTACTGGCTCAAACATGCTTAAGGCCAAGAATCAGTATGTTTTCAGGCCCAGATGGATCCCGAAGGTTGTATGCATCACCAGGATGCCGTCACACATATTTCTTAGCCTTCTTTTCCTCTGTGTTGGCTTCCTTCCAGGCTAAAGAGAGTGTATTCATTGCAATAGTCCTAGAAAAATTAATGGATTTCCTCTGATTGTATTACCTCAATGTCCTAGTCTATTTGGGCTACTACAACAAATACCACAGACTGGGTGACCCATAAACAACATTGATTTCTCACATTTCTGGAGACTGGGAAGTCCAAGATCATGGTGTGAGTAGATCTGGTGTCTGAGCAGGGCCCACTTCCTGGATGCCATTATTTTGCTATCCCCTCATATGTTGGAAGGGGCAAGGGAGCTTTGTGGGGCCTCTTCTATGATGGCACTAATCCCACCCATGAGAGCTCTGCCCTTATGACCTAATTACTTCCCAAGTACCCTATTTCCTAACACTATCACATATATGAATTTCTGGGGGGAGGGTACACAAACATTCAGTCTATGGTACTTGTTTCATGTGCCCACCTTATGTCAGTCACTACACCCAGAATATGCTTACTGGCCATGTTGGGTTCCATGCCCATCCCTAAATCCAAGAGATGTGCATTATACATTGCCCTGAAAACAGGGGGTATACAGTAGCTCAGAGGAAAAATCAGAATGCCACTTTCAGAAGAGGATGTCAGTGCTGGACCAGGAAAAGCAACAGCCATGCTTAGAGATCACTTCTGTCTCCAAAATACACTGACTACATATAGATGTCTGATATGTCCATTTGTCCCATCAGACAATCAACCTAAAAGTTGACTTACCTTTAGTAGGTGACCACATGTGCCAAACCATAGAGGTAATCATGGGTAGGGATGAGGGTGGACCATTGAAGGATGACCCCAAAATTCAGAGGTCAAAATTAAAAGGTCAAATTCCTAACCTCCAAAGTAAGGATATAAGCAGGTAGATGCAGGGGAAGTCAGATATGAAGGTAACGGTTACGGAAATGGTCAGTCTCAGGATTTTAAAAGGAACGGGGTGACATGACGTGTATAAGGTCAGCTTTACAGCTTTCCCTTGCCCCCAAGGCCAGTGGGTGAGAATTCTATCAGGGATGGGGACCTGGGCCCTGATAAAAACAAACAAACAAAAAAACCTTTAAATGTAAGTATCACAAAGGATAAGTTTAACACAAACCATTTCTTACATGGGTCTTACAGACCCATTTCTAAGCTTCGCGGGAAAGGGTGTGGAGATAGGTGAAATATTTGTAGCTCAAAAAAATAGAGCCTGACCCAGCTTCTCTGTGGGTGCGACAGCCTGGAAACCACAATTGTGGTAATAAGTCTTAACCAGCCTCTCTAAGTCCTATTCAAAAATGCTAAATCAAACCCAGGTCCAGACTGCAGCTTGCAAGTGGCACACACAGAGTAATTAGGCTTGTGTACTCGCTATTGTCTTTCTTCTGAGCCTGTCGTATGAAAACATACAGCCAGAACCACAGGGGGCTGTAACTGGGCACCATGTCTATGTTTTAATTCCATGCACTTTCCCTTTCTCCACTAAAGCACAAAGTACAGAGCAGAGAGAAAAGCCGAGGGTTTGTTTCCACGTGTCTGGGAACATTTCGTAGGCACTAACTTCAGCAAAGAGACTTCTTCGTCTTTATGGTTTCCGGAATTGGCATATCCAAGGTGGATTCCCAAACTTTGAAAACGCAAGAGCTGAGGAAAGGTAAGAAAAAAGGTAAGAAAGTCAGTTAGAAGTTTTTATGCTTGTTTCCCAAGAAGAAGATCTCATCTCTGCTTGGTTTTCTGCGCAGAGGTTGGGGGGAATATGCAGAGGAAGGAAGCCTAGAGGCGGGGAAAGGAGGCTTCAGATCAGAGACTGCGGCTCTTCGTATGTGACCTTGCAGAAGTCACTTAATTACTCTGGGTTTCAAACCACCTGGAAAATTCATAAAAGACAAGCTGGCTTAGAAAGCCAGACACTCAACTGAATAAAGTGTGAGTGAAGAAAATGAGAGAAACAATTTCAGGCCAAAGGAAAAAGAAGTTAATGATTTTTTTTTACAGTAAATATGTCTTTTCTCCTCTCCTGTTATTAATTTGAATAATTTTATCATCAGAACACCTTTCAGAGTTTGAAATATTATGAATGTCATCTGCTGTGCATTCACATTTCGAACTTTGTTTGCTTCATTTGAAGGGAAGAGGATAGAGGACAAACGGATTTAAATAATAGTTACGTCTAATGAGTCATGTTTGAATGAATTTTGTCTGCAAATTATGGAGATGTTATTTTTTGGAGCTGTGATTCATATTCCATTGACTTATGCTATTGGGGGGTTCTTTTTTTTAATCTCATTAGAGCAACAAGGGGCAATTTTTGTTGTTTAAGGCAAAGAAAGAAGTTATATGAGTTCAGATAATATGATGAATATAAGGAAGAAGACCTAAAAATTATGAGGGCATAATCACAATACAAGTTTATTTCCTACTTACAGAAGTGTCCTGTGGGAGTGTTGACCATCAGCTTCCCTTACTTCTAAATGGTGATGGAGAGACCTAGATTCCTTCCATCTCCAAGTTCATTCCTCCTCAGAGTTGGTTCCCTTGTGAGTCCAGCTAGAGGGAGGGGAAAAAAGAACATGTAGGAGGCATGCCTGCCTCTTAAAAATGTTGGCTCTGAAGTGACACGGGCCAGTTCCGCTCACACTCCATTAGTGAATGAATGTGAGTGACACAGGACATCTCAATGCAAGCACTGTTCCAAGTGTGACAGCTGGCTGTGCACCCATGTCCAAGCCATATCATCATGGCGTGGATGGGAAAATGGATTTGGGGTGGACGCCAGCATTGGCTACCTCAAGATTCTTCAGTGTTCCTACTGTGTGGGATCCTTGGGACCTCACCCTACAGCATGGTGGGTTTAGGGTCTGGCATCAAGCACCCAGGAGTCTGAAATTCTGCTTGGTCACTCACAAGTCCACAGGAAGTCTTGGGTAAATCAGGGTCTCCATTTTCTCATCTGTCAAATGGGGGTAATAGTATCTACCCCATCAGGGTTGTTATCAGGACTAAATAAAGTAATTCACACATTCTTTACTAAACTTTTGTCACAGAGTAAGTACAAAGTAAATGGCAGAAACCATTATCACGACCCAACTAAGGATAAAATGCCTGGATGCATAGTTCTGCTTAGTGTGTTAACTTATATCTTGAGATGCTGTGATGCGTTGTGCTTATTATCTTCCCAGCCCATCCTCACTCCTATGTGATTCCCAATTCATCCTGTCCTCTCCTATTCCAAGATTTTTCTTAGCCATTTTGTCTACCTTCCATCCATATATCCATGACCCTACACAACTTTCAGAGAAGAAGAGAAGGGAGAGAGAGGAGGAAGCCTAAAGATTTCTTGAGTAAGATACAAAGGTTCTGGAGCGGTGCGGGGGTGGGGTGGTGTGCAGGTGGTATTTTGTGGTGCGTATAAGCATGGGCACGAGTTTGCAAACATGCGTTTGTGGGTACATGCGTGCACACAGTGAAGCATGAGGGAAGTGCAAGTGTCAAGGTGTGGGGGGACTGCTCACCCCGTGTACTCCTAGAAAGATACTCTGTCCCTTAGAATGTCTGCCTGGGGCTCCCTCACATGTTTAGATCAAGGTAAAGGGGTGAAGTCCCATGTGGCCTGGTTAGCAGAGCATAGTCACTGTGTGTCCCATGCACCAGCCTGTCATCTCAAGGGGGTCTGTGACCTGTCTTAGGGATTCTAGGAAAGACTGACTGAATGGATCATAGAAATAGTGAATATTCATCGAACCTTTGCCATGTGCAAGGCACCGTGCTCCTCAGTCCAGGACACCTTTAGATAAGCGGTACTAGACCCATTTAAAAGCTAAGGAAACCAAGGCTCAGGGATTATATGACTGTTCTCAGACATCCTAGCGTCCTAAAAACTGGTGGAACTAAGTCTTATGACCAGATTTGTTGCAAAAGACATTTCTTTTGGTCTAGTGGTCAAATATCTCTGGCAACCATTATACACATGTGCTCACAACTAGTGGGTGTTCTAGTAAGAGAGGACAAGGAGGGTACCTTTATTTCAAACAGTATTTAAGTTCACTTACAGAATGCTAAGGATCTTGAGAAAAAGATGGGGAGGTCCTTTGAAGCTGCAGAAGTCTAAAGAGTGGGATTGAGAGAGAAGACAAACTCTGAATAGAGAGAAAAATATAAAGGAATTAAGTAGACCACACACATCTCTCTTAATGGCTTGTGCTCGGGGAGCATCTAGATCTAGCTGAATGTTCAGCCTCTTCGCTTGGACAGTTGGAGGGGCTGGAGAGTGTAGGGGGCACACACTTCTCTGGATGTGAATTTAAGATGTGATTGTAGGGATTATCTTTAACTTTACTTAAAAGAGTATAGTGCAGGATTAATAAATCATATCACACACAACTTCGCAGGCCAAAAAGTACAGGGTTAACATGCAAGCAATTGCAAAACCAAAGGCAAAGTACAAATCCATATGCTGCTCTGAAATGCAGAAACGGACTAACTTTAGCAGATGTTTTGGCTGCTATGGAAGGAAGACAGGTCCCCTGGTTTATGAGAATTCTGGGGCTGGGAAGTAAGGAGACCCCATTTCTCCCTGGCTACTTCTTGCTTATCTTATAACCAGCAATATGGACTCCGTTCCCCCAGTCAGGACCATGGCAAGACTCTTGTTTGCCTCCTCGACCAATTCTAGTCCCTGGTTTTCCCTGCAAAATTACAACGTCCCATGAGGAAGCCAGTTAGCAACCATTTCTTTATTTATGATGTGTGTCTATGAAGGGTAAGCAGTGTATCAGTAAGTACAATATTGCTGTCTAGGAAAACTACAGGGGACTATCTGAGCATTATTTAGTGGGAGGATAAGTGGAGGGTCCTGAGGAAATGATGTTGAAGCTGACACATGAAAGTGAAGTAGGAGATAACTGTGTGAGGAGTGGGTCAGAACATTTCCGCTAGAGAGAACACTACGAGTGAGTCCTGAGCAGTGGGGAAGAGGTTCTGGAAGGTTTAAGGAGAGAGAGATGCTTGACATAGCTGGTGAAGTTGCTCTAATACACTGCTTCTCAACCAGGAGTAATTCCATCCCTCAGCAGATATCTGGCGATGTCTGAAGATAGTTATAGTCGTCACACTTGGGGAGTGAATGCTATTGGCATCTAATGGGCAGATGCTGGGGATTCTGCTTAGCATCCTACGATGGCCAACCCAGCATCCTAAAACAAGGAACTGTCCTACCCAAAATGTCAGTAATGCTCAGGTTGAAGGACTCTTCAGTAGAAGATCCTAATACAAAGGTTTAAACAAAAGATTTTATTTTATTTTTTGTACTGATTAACCCAGACACACTGATGCAACTGATGTGACCAGCTCTATAATGCCATGAAGCTAGCCCCCTTTCTCTCTTGTTGCTCTGTTTCCCCATAGGGCACAGGTTGGCAAAGTTCTCTATAAAGGACTGGAGTGGCAACATTCTGTCTTTGTAGGTCATATGGTCTCTGTCATAACTTCTCAACTCTGACACTGCAGTATGAAAGCAGCCACAGACAATGCCGAAGTCAATTGATGTGACTATGTTCCAATCTAACTTTATTGACATAATCGTGACAGGCTGGGTTTGGCCTGTGGGATACACTTTGGATCTTCCCCTGGTCCTACCTGCTTAACCTGCATGCCAACCAGTAGGAGGAGGAGATATGGGGGGCAAGCTTATTTTCTTCTGAGGGACAACATCACTTCTTCTCATGTTTTATTGTCTAGAACTAAGAAAGACTAGAAATGTAGTTCTTGGCTGGGTAGCCATGGGCCCTGGGGAAATTCAGCCTTTTGTTTTGTTTTGTTTTGTTTTGTTTTGTTTTTTTTAAACATAAGGGGGAATGGATACCAGGGGACAATTGGCAATGTCTTCAATTGCTGAAGAACAGAACTAAGAGAGAAGCACAAAATGAGGCTGGCAAGAGAGGCAGGGTGAGATCATGCCCAGCCTGAGAAGTGAAATATAGGGTTACAATTCTTCTCTTAAAAGACACAGGAGGGCGCCTGGGTGGCTCAGTGGGTTAAGCCGCTGCTTTTGGCTCGGGTCATGATCTCAGGGTCCTGGGATCAAGTCCCGCATCAGGCTCTCTGCTCAGCAGGGAGCCTGCTTCCCTTCTTCTCTCTCTGCCTGCCTCTCTGCCTACTTGTGATCTCTCTCTCTCAAATAAATAAGTAAAATCTTTAAAAAAAAAAAAAAAAGACACAGGAAACTGTTGAATGGTTATAAGCAGCAGTGGTTCAGAATCATTTTTCCATTTTAAAAAGAGCACTCTGGCAGCGATACGGAAATGGATAGGGGCATGGTGGGATGCAGAGACACAACTTAGGAAAATATTGCTGTCACCCAGGTAGGGGAGATGGGGATTGAGATGAGGATGGTGGCAAAGACGAAGTAAATGGGTGGGAAAGAGATTTAGAGGGGAGAATCTATAGCTCCCTACAACTCACACTCCCTTTTTAAAATAGAAAAAAAAAAAGCAGTTCGATGGTTCCTTTTTTAAACAATGAAAAGCAAACTTGATCACTGTTTTCGTTCGGATCTAACCCTAGCCAGCCCGTGTCTACTACTTTCCTCTTTATCTTCCAGGGCTCAAATGCCCATTGTTAAACTTCTTCTCTGGGGAAAAGCCGTCCGGGGTCTCCCAAGATGAGCCTCTGGGCTGCAGTGACTCAGAATGTGGACACAGAGTTCACAAATCCCAGTTGTAATGAGTGGGCAACCCTAGTGCTTTACATAAGCAAAGCAAGGAAGCGGCATGTGTTTTGAGACTGACTGGCACCAAAGGAGACAAAAGCCTACAGTATAATTATGCCAAGCATATAATATGATGCAATCGGTTACTGTCTCCAATACGCCCCACAGTGCAGCACAAGGGCTTAGAATAGTACAATGCTCCAGAGCTGTGTGTCTGTGCCATTGGAAGTCTGAGAAAGCCATGGCACCTTCTCGTCTGTCAGTCAACAGTGTCATGGGCATTTATTGAGCATCTACTGTATACCAGGGACTGTGTTCCATCTTGGGCATATAGAAGTGAGAATAAGACATGTCTGACCTTATGATTTCTTCAGTTAAATAGCTCTCTAGTTTCTGCCTAAATCCTTGTAAACAGAGGATGAACAAATATCTCACTGGTTTATTTGAAATGGGTTCCCAGTAATGAGGGCATCTTCACTGGCAATCTCAGTTAGAGGTTCTGGCAAAGATCCTTTGGCTTTTGCACTTAACATGGTGGACACATTTATCTTTGAAAGACAGTGTCCTCCAGTAATTCCCTTTTAAGGAATTGCCTTAATGACTGTTGGCACCATTTTTTTTTCTAAAGTAAGAGGACCTCACATTCTTCTGATGTTCATTTGTTTTCTGGGTTGTTAAAATTGTTATGGGGACCAACTGGCTGATTCAGAGAATAATAAATAACTCCAAGACAGAGAGCGTTCATATGTAGTTCCAATATGGCGTCTTTTTTCTTCTAATTCCTTTCTGGTGAAGTTTGTCAGCAGACTGCTTTTGAGTATTACTCCCTCCATCACCCCATATCCATAGTCTGTGTACAAGTGCATTAGGATCCTTGCATTCCAGGGATCTGGGGCAGAGAATCTGGGCCCAGTTTGTAGATGATAACTTTAGGAAGCATGGGCAATGCCGGTTTACAGAATGTTTCCTTCCTTATAGTCATTAAGTTAGTCCTACTGTTATTTAGCGGGATAGATACCTGGCACTGTGCCAAGGCCTTTCCATAGGCTTCCTGATTTAAATGGTATGCCACTACATCTACATCAACCCTGTGAAACAGGCACTCATAATGTCTCCCTTTCACAGAGAAGGACTGAAGTGAGTGACTTGCAAAGGTTGTACAGTCAGTTAGTGGAAGAACCAAAATCTGAACATAGGTTTTTCTGACTCCCAAGTTTATGATACTTTACTGTCCCCTTTGTTACAAGTATCAAGATTAATTGAACATCTATTTATTATAAAACCCATATCAGTCTGTCTCACCCTGATGGACTTAATGGGTTCAAGTTGAGCTGATTTTTGTCTTGCCCAAATGGCAGTGCATTCATAAAGGAGAGCAGTAGGCACACTAAGGCCTGTGGGTCAAAGCCAGCCCTTTTGAAAATAGAATTTTATTGGAATAGAACCACAGCCATTCATTTACATATTTTATCCAGCTGCTTTTGTGTTACACCATTACAACTGAAGAGTTGTGACAGAGATGACATGGCCAACAGTACCACAGGTATTTACTCCCTGGTTCTTTACAGAAAAAGCTTGCCAAGCCCCAATATGGAGCACAATCACATGTATTGTTCCTTCGATGAAATTCTCTCTACTGAGTAGAATGGTGTTATTCACTGACTTAGGCTCAGTGTGACCGTTAAATTTGTATGTATAAATTATTTAATTCAATACATTTTTATCAACTGCCGCATAACAAGCAGGTTGGAAGCCTGTCTGTGGGAGATTTGGGCATGAAAAATAAAAGGTACCTTTCTCAGTGAAAGTGTGCAGTGTGGATCTTCTTGCGACTTTTTTCCCAAAAGGCCCTTTTAAATTTTTGCGACAGTAGTCCTCCTCCCTTGTCCTCGGTTTCTGTCTCTGTGGTTTCTGTTGCCCATGGTCAGCAGTGCTCATGGAAGCCAAGAATCCTCCTTCTGATGCCGGGTCATGTCCGTAGTAGCCTGACGCTACGTCACAACACCTACGTCACTCACCTCGTGGCACGTCATCACGTAGGCATTTCATCCTCTTATATCTTCACAAGAGGGGAGAGTAGAAGACGATATCTCGAGGGAGACAAGAGACCACATACCTGTAACTTCTACTATAATATATTGTTATCATTGTTCTGTTTTATTAGATAGTGTTAATGTCTAACTGTGCCTAATCTGTAAATTAGACTTTATCATAGGTCTGTATGTATAGGAAAAAAACATAGTTTTTATAGGGTTTAGGACCAGTCTTGGTTTCAGACATCCGGGGGTGGGTCTTGGAATGCACCCCCCTCAGATAAGGGGGGGCCTACTCTATCTGGAGTTGTGTGCAATTCTTAGACCATCACCCACAATTCCATTCACAAACTGGGTAGTTCCTGTCTTTGCTAGTTAAGTACTGCCCTTCTGGAAATAACAGACACAAAGCATGTGTTACAGAAGTTGGAAACACACTTTCACTTATCTCCTACAGTTGAAAGAATCATCAGAAACTTTGTAGTTCTGGAATAGGAAGAACACCCATCCAAGCCAGCTCTCTCCAAGCTCTCCAATGGCAGCTTTATCTTCATCTTGAAGCTTACACAATCCAAGGATAAATTATAAGTTACTGTGGAGATTCCCACCAATGACAAACTGACTCACTGTCCTCCGAGTTCTTTCATCTTTTTGGATTCAACTTCTAAGGCTCTGTGTATTCTGTCAAGATGGAGTGTGCTATTTGCCAAAATTACAGAGAGTCCGCCAGCGTGCGGACACATTTTCCATTTTACCTGTATAGAAAAATGTTCCCATTGCTGAAGTTTTTTCCATGATTGCTTTTTGCCCCTGTAGCAAGCAGCTCATGGCCAGCTTTGTGAAATGTTTCATGTCTGTTCCTGTGCAGCCATGAAAATAGAATGAAAGGTTGAAGTGACTTTTGTTTGTTAAAATATAACAAACGATTATCCTAGAAACACCATACCATTGTAGGACTATTTTCAGTAATGTTTTGTTTTAGCTTTTTCATTGCCAAGTGCCTGGTTGATCTGGGTACCCAAACCACAGTTTCAGGACAAGATTTCAAAGAACGGTAATGTCACATTTCTCTTGGTTGGCTGACATCTCAAAAATGTTCTGCCTGAAGCCCTCCCAGATGAAAAGATTATTCTTTTGTTATAAAAATGATAAAAAGGAAAGGCAAGGAAAAAAAATCCTAAACAATGGACAACTCTCTCTTTTTTGGTGGGGGGAGGGCTGAGGGGAACGACTCTCTTTTTAAATATAATCAAATAGAATTTACCTGAAAAGCAAATGTGTGTTCTACATTAGATGGGGGGTGGGGGGGGGGGGGAGCACGGGTGGTGCATTCTGGAAATCATTAGCTTGAGAGTTACAACTCTACATCTTTTGAGCTTAGTTGATGCCAGTGTTAAAGTGCTTACATTTTGCTATTAAAAAGGCCCCCATAGATAAAACAATGAGCACAACTCTGGCTATTTGAGGCACAAGGTGACAAAGGAAAGTGATAGCATACTTTGGGGTTTGCTTGTCAAATCTACCAGCAGTGGATGGTACATGAAAGCATCCCCGTGGAGTGGGCTGTATTCGAGTATGAGCCGTCATGCTTGCAAACAGAAAGTCCTAATGCTGCCCACCCCCCCGCCTAAAATAATAACTTAGCACCTGTGTAAAGTCTTCAGAGGTTTCTACATATAAAAATTAGTTAATTAGCAATTATTACCGTATGTTAGGTGAGCACAGATTATTATTATCATAATTTTACAGACAGGATAAATGAGAGTGATGGAGAAGGTGCCAGGAGAAAAATTACAGTTAATGAGTTCCTAGATCATAGGCCTAACCTGTAAGGAGGTTAAAGAGCTTGCTTATTTTAAGGAACACACTGTAAAGTGAAAAATACTGGAAAAGCAGATTTTCTGAGTTAAAAATGTCCTATTTATTAGTGAAATGAGTGCTGGGGCTCTGGCTCTTATTTATGAATATTTC
Source organism: Enhydra lutris kenyoni (assembly GCF_002288905.1). NCBI lineage: Eukaryota > Metazoa > Chordata > Mammalia > Carnivora > Mustelidae > Enhydra > Enhydra lutris. Next base: position 29,805,413 of record NW_019154094.1, on the reverse strand, counting down.
CTTTTATGATTTTTTTCACCCTCCATACACCTTTGACAACTGAGCCATCTTAAAAAAAAGATCCCCATTAAAAATAATGGGGATTCCATGTGCTCAAAAGGACTCACTGTTCAGATCACTTTCTTTTCTTTTCTCCTTAGGAATAGTCAAGGGTCTCTGAGGTTTCAGAGACCTGAAAAGTGTTTTTGGACCAGTAAATATTTGGGTAAGTTACATAGCCAATCACCATGTTTTATGAGTGTCCGATGTGAGCCAAACACTGTCCTAGGTCTTGGGGATATCCGGCACTGACCAACATGACAGGCATCTTTTCAACTTTAAAAGTTTAAATTTGACTTTAGGAACTGTACCTTCATGTGAATCACTGAAGGGAGAGGGTCCATTGTTTTATGAAGTCATTCTGAATGTATTAAAAATATTACATGGCCTTATGTGTATTTGGTTTCTCTTCATAGGTGCTGCTGCAAGGCAAGGTATAGCTGATAAACATGAGGGAGGCTGACTGGTGTTTAGACAATGGGTATATAGACAATACTTTGTCACCCCTCCCCCCACCCAGGGTGAGTGATGACTCCTGTAATAAGGCTATAGTAGGCATAAATTTTTTGCCATTCGGACATCACTATATCCCCTGCCTTCTTTTCTTGTGGTCTGGGTGTAGTTGTCCCCACTCCCTGGTTCAGGAATGGACAGAGGACCTAAGGCAGGCCAAGTGTCAAGCCTTGGAAATGTATTGGAACTACAGGGAAAAGAATGTTCTCTCTGCTGGGGTTGCTATGCAAACCTGGGCTGCAGGGGTTCTTTGTCTAATCATGTGAGGAGAGCCTGCCTAAAGAGAAGGCCAGTCCAGGGGAAAGCAGAGTAGATTCTTTATACATTCATGTGAGTACCTGGATTCAGCTACACCTGAAGCCATTTTTACCACCTGAAATTTCCATTGATGTGGCCTTGGCTTTTTTATTTTTATTTGTTACTTTTCTTTTCTTTTAAAATCCCTGAGTCACTTTGAATTGAGTTTTAGGAACTTGAAGGTAAAAGGAGTTCTAATGCAATTCAAATCAATGATTTTTTTTTAAATACAGCTTTTGGTATGGATGAGAAAATAGAAAGTAGATTTTACAAAGATACAGATAATACTTTAATAGATATAATTTTGAAAAAAGTTTATGCATATATAGAGAGACACATGCAGAATGCTCTCTGTATATCTAATATCCATCATGCCCTTCTTCCTTATCAACAGATCTCTATTCATATTTTTATATTTTTAAGACACCTTTATTGAATACTCAGTATATGAGATACACTTCACAAACCAGAAAATTCACCCTTTTAAAGTGTATAATTCAGTGGCTTTTAGTACTTGCACAAAGTTATATAACCATCTGTGTGATTAATTTTAGAACACTTTCATCACCTCGAAAAGAAATCCCATACCCATCCCATGTCTCCACCTCTCAGCTTCTGACAAGCACTCATCTAATTTGTCTCTCTATAAGTTCTCTATAAATGGAATCACACAATATGTAGCCTTTTGTGTTAGGCTTCCCTCATTCAGAATAATGTTTTCAATGTCAACCCATGTTATAGCATGAATCAGTAATTTGTTCCTTTTTATGGTGACTGATATTCTAAGTGGATATACCAATTTTGCTTACATATTCATCAACTGATGGATATTTGGTCTGTTTAAACTTTATGACTCTCACAAATAATGCTGCCACAAACATTCACATGCAAGTTTATGTTTCCAGTTCTCTTGGTTATTACCTAGGAGTAGAACTTCTGGATCATCTGGTCACCCAATGTTTAATATTTTGAGTAACTGCCAAACTACTTTCCAAAGCAGCTGTCCCATTTTACAAACCCACAGCAATTATGAGGGTTTTCTACATATCTTTGTCTACACTTGTTATTGTCTTTTTGACAGTAGCCATCCTAGTCGATGTTAAATGATATCTCCTTTTAAGACCCTGTGATATACCAGGAAGCAATGTGCCTTCATGAAAGAATTTATTTCATAAGTCTTTACACAAAGGGATTGTTGCTGAGATGTAAGAGAACATACTTGGACAGGCTTCCCAGAAAGGTCGTAAAGAAGGCTAAATTAGGAGGGGTAATTTTTGGTCCACCCTTCTTTCCTTCATTTTTCCTCCTGGAGTGGTTGGGTTCTACAGTGAACATCCTGGTCCATGAAGTGAGCAGAAAGGATTGTCCCTACTGATGGTAGACCAGGAATATTAAAGAATCCTAAGTCCTTGATGACTTGGAAGCCATGGTATCAGCCTTATGCTACTAACTATGGATCATACTTTTTCATTTGAGGGACAGAGAAATTTCTTGCTTTTAGACTTCGTGGTTATATTGATGTTCTATCTTCTTCAGCTAAACTTAATCTTTTTCTCTCCTTTATGTATGTGTATACACATATGTATTTATGCACATACATACACACACATATATAGATTGGCTAGATGCACACAAAACCTATTTCTTCTTCCACCTGAGAACACACCTAGACCACATTTTCCAGAATCCCTATTAGTGTGGTCCCGTGACTGAATTACAGTGGATAAAACGTGGGTGGGAGATCTCTTCTTTTCTTCCCATCTGCTAAATGGGGCAGGTCTGAGGAGAGGGCTTAAAGCAGGGCAAAGCCAGTAGATGGAAGGAACCTGGACCCTGAATGACCACATGGATATCTATATACGAGGGCAAGAGTAAGAAAAACATTCTTTGGTGTTAGGTCTTAGAAAATTTAGAGCTTGCTTACCCCAATTGAATTGCATACACATCCACATTTACATAAAATCCCAAGCTTTACCTAAGGTTACTCAGTGATCCAGCCTAACACTCATCTCCGGACTTGTAGTCCAATCCTTTCTCTGCTGTACTGGGTTACAAAGGTAAGCGGGCATCTGTGACTATAGTATGTTTCATCACATGTCATGTATTTAGAAGGTCATCTAATTTCTTCGAGTTTTCATTTCCCCACTTTCTAATGAGTATTTTGGACTGGATAAGATACCTGATACATTTGTTTTAGTATGAGAACTGCTGGTGATTTCATTCAGCTGGCAAATTTGGGGACCCTATGAACTCTCTAAGGTAAGAGCTAGGGCCTGTGTCCTTTTTCATATGTCTTGTCATCTATGTTCTCTACGTGATAGTGGATCAGTATCTGTGGGATAAGAGAGGAGCTCCTGTCTAGCTCCAAATGTCTACGATGTCACAAGTCTGGGATCACACTTGTCACACATACACACACCCACCTTGTCTGTATCAAAGCTGCTCAGTTCACAACCAGGCAGTGATCCAGCTCTTCCTGTCGGAGCTGGTTTTTCAAAATTCAGAATAGATTTTGTTGTCGGAACAATTTCTAAATGATGATAGGCCCAAGAAGCCTATTTAACCCACACTGTGATACAGATACCTCATATAGCAGCGTCAGTCTGTGCTTACGGTTTTAGAAGCAGAAACTTACATGGAGTGGCAAAAGGGAGCAGTTTGTTCAACATTTAAATCTCCACTAAGTGTGAAATGCATGGGAGAGAATGTGCACATGGTGGCCTTCTCTAGAATAGAACAGGGTAGGGAGAGACGGGACATCAATCAAGCTGTGCCCTGTGCTGCCCAAAACCTCTCTGTGCCACCCACCACTCTCAACGTCCTTTCAAACCCTTTAGTCTGTGTACCCTGCCAGCCCTGAATGTTTGGATCCTACTTGATTTTTCTTACTTGATTTTTCCCCCTTTATCACCCCGTTTTAAGTTCTAGGCAAGCTCCATCTACCTTGAATAAACTACCTGCTTGACTCCCTCTGGACCTCTGCGCTCTCTGTTGCTTCTGCCTGGAATGTTCTGCTGTCTATTACCAACTCATTCTTGCCCTTGAAGCAACAACTCACCTTTCCTCTCATCAGGGTTCCCTATTTACAAGGGGCACCTCTAATTTCTCTCTGGCGTATTCGCTTCTTGTAGAGTCTTTGTTGTTGTTTTGTTTTATTTGTTTTTTTGTAAGTCTCTTTACCAGTGCTTCACACACGTTGAGTGTATACATACCATGTGGGGATACCGTTAAAATGCAGATTCTCAGGCAGCACATATCCAGGGTGAAGCCTGAGATGGTGTAGTCCCAGCAAGCTTCCGGGTGATGTCCAAGCTTCTGAACAACACTTTGATCAGCACTGCTGTAGGGAACTTCCGTCGCCCCGTTATTATGTCAGTATGGAGTCTGTGTATTGATACTTGCCTCTCTGCACACTGGAATGAGGGCTCAGTAAGGCAGCGTTGCCCGTCTGGTTCACCCCATCCCAGTGCCACGAAAGCAGCCTCCTCGCATACAGTAGCTACTAGCTAACTATTAGGTAAATTAAGATATTCCAAGTGTGATGAATGTTACATAAGTCAAAGTACCTGGTGCTGTAGAAGCTGATCCCATCTGGAGGGACAGGGCAGGAGGCCTCACCACTGTGCAGAACCAGACTTTTGCACAAATTTGTAAGAAGTCTCTTTGCAGCTCCTCCTATTCTCTGGCCATTGCCCCAACTGTGGTAGCTCACCCTGACTTACCCAAATTTCCAAGCCACCAGGATAAAAAATTACCTAGTCTTCTACTTACTAAAGGCCAAAGGAAACACCGAGGCCCCCAGGATGGCTGACCTCACCTGTGTGAGGAGGCAAGCAATTTTCTGCTTGAGGTGTGTCACACGTTTGCCTGTGACAAATACGTCTTACTACTCTCTGGTGGTATTGCTACTTGGTATTTGGTTTATTAATTGGATGGTGCTATTTCAGCTGGTAGAGTATAAGTATTTAAGCCTTGAGAAGCTGCTAAAAAAAAAAAAAAAAAGCAAAAACACTTGACATTTTACTTTCCCTCGTACTGAACCCACACATTATTTAAAGCCTAGGGAAAGCTAAAGGTTGATAGGGGAAGAAAGGTAAGAAATGTCGGGGGCATGGAGGGATTTTCTACATCATTTGTAAGTGTAATGACTGCTGAGGAGTTAGGGGTTCTGCAGGAGGCAGCATAATGCTCATGGAGGTTAATATGAGGGTTCTGGAATCCTTCTGTCTATATTCTTAACTGCTGCTTTGATAACTTACATAATCTCTGTAAACCTCGGTTTCTCATCTGCAAACTGCAGCTAAGGACACACATAGTTGGTGGTGTGCTGTGAGGCTTAATGAGAGAGACAAAGGTCCAGTAGTGAGCACAATGCTTGGCATGGAGGACCAGCTCAAGAAAGGGCAGATATTATCATCTTCTGATGAAATACAATAGAAAAGACAATTAGAACAAAATTTAAAGCCAGAGTGATAGCGAACATAGCATTTCCATTAGGCTTTCACTTTCACTTAGAAAGTGCTGAATCAGACTATAGAAGGAAGGGGTGATGGCAGAGATGGTAGATGCCAATAGGAAACCTTTGCAAGGTGACCAAACCACCCGTCCCCAAGGAATCATCTGCTTATAAACACTTAGCTGCTTCTGTGACCATTGAATAAGACCCTAATCCATATCAGAAAAACTAGCTACTTTTCTTAGAGGGCCTGCCAGCCCAGTGCCAAACATTCACTTTCCGACCCTGTGTAAATTCATGTTTAGGAGTGTGCTGCCTCAACTTTCCAATTTAACAGCCCTCTCTCACTGTGCTGCACTCACTAGGTCATTCTACAGTTAGCGGAGGACATGGGATGCTAGTTCTTGCCTGACTTCAGCAATTAATGAAAGGCCGCTGCAAACCAGTGGTTCTCAATCTAGGTCAATTTTGACCCCAAGGGACATTGGCGATATTTGGTTGTCATATCTGGGGGGGGGGGGGGGGGGGGTGAAGCTGCCACTGGCATCTACTGGAGAGTAACCAGAGATGCCGCTGAACGCAGTACCATGCCCAGAACAAGCCCCCACCACAAGGAATTATTTGACTATCAGTAATGCCAAGGTGGAGAAGCATTGCCATTCACTGTACTTTTTTTTCTTTTTTAACCTTTCTGGTTCTCAGTTCCCTTGTTAAATTTAGCCACTAAATAATATATATGATCCGACAACTCTGACATTCTAGGAGGGTTGGTTGTCTTTTTTTTTTTTTTCTGACCTTCGTTATTTTTTATTCTAAAATTAACCAGTGAGGAGTGGCTCAGACAGACTTTGCTTTTGCCTAAAGAGACCGAGCCACATTATGCTATAGCTTCTTTGTTGCCTCCACTGTAGCATTTCATCAACCACCTCTCTGTGTGCTGCTGGGGGGGGGGGGTTGGGGGTGGTGGGTGGCTCCTAAAAGAAGCTGACACCCTGAGCAAGCAATCATTTCCCATTTATGGTGTATGATGAGCTTTCCCTGTTTCTCAAAACCAGTTTGGTTTGAAGATTATCCCCCTGTTGACACTAGCCCACCCTGTGAAACTGACAAGCCCACACACCTTTGTTGAAAGAATGCATTTCTTACTCATTATCTGAGAACCTGTGAGCCACTTAATAAATATACTGATGGAGGATTCCTGGCACATGCTTATCTGAACAAAGGCCAATTATATTCCACCCCATGTACTATCAAAGAAATGCATTAATCGATTAAAGCAATGAAAAGAAAGCCTCTACCACAAATAGACAACAAATGCCACCAACACTGATTTAAGAACACTGTCCAGTGACCTCAATAATGCACTGAAAAATCTAGTCAGTGACAGCTTTTTAAAGGTCAGTTCAAAACAAGTAATCCTGTGGACATCAAGGCAATCCTTTCACTCTGGTGAAGCAGTTAAATAGTGAAGGTCAACGGGGCTTTAGCAGCCAGATAAAGGAGAGAAGTAAAAGCAATTAGACAAAATGGATGCTGTAATCCCACTTTCTAGACCTCAGAGCCACACTAAACACAGAGATCCAACTTTTCCACTTTGCTCTTCAGAAACTGGCAGCAGAGTCCACATGAGAATTCCATAGCTTGGTTTCTTTCTTACTGGTGCTAACTACATGTGTTTTTGTTTTGTTTTGTTTTGTTTTTGTTTTTTCAAGCAATGTCTACAGCCTTGGGAGAGGAAAAAAAAGAAATCACCAAATTTGAAATCATCAAATGGATGATGCTGTGTATTTATCATCTAAATTGAGATCCCTAAGTATTCCTTCAACACACAGAAGTATTGCTGAAAATTACAAGACTCACTTCGCTGCTTGAAAAGTTGCCTTAGAGTGGAAGAAAAATGTGCAGGTTCTTGGATGGCCACTTTCCAATCAAGTGGAGGTACACGGATCAGGGGCATCAGCCTTTTTTGGGAGCTCTTTTAACATGTGGATTCTCAGGCCCCGCCCCAGATCTACTCGATCAGAATCGACATCACATTAAAATTTGAGAAACACTATTGTAGGAGATCTTACAGGACGATTTTTTTTTCCTTCTTCCAACCTTAGTTTCCCCGATTGGAAAATGGAATATACACAAAGGGAAAAAAAAAAAAACAAAAAAAAAACAAAAAAAAAACTAAACTAAAGGAACACAGTTCACACGATTGGGGAGGGGCGGTGGGTGGGTAATGGGGAACTTCTTTAAGATCTCGACTTGTGAGATTTTTCATGTTGTAGGGCCAGCGTATATTCTTTTGCAATGCAGTAAAAATAATTTTTAAATGGCGCTAATACTCTCACAGCATTGTGCTGATGATTTTTAAAGGGACCGATTTAGAAGCGCGGACACTTCACAAGTGTTAGTGAAGTGGACGAGCCAGCACTCCAGCCTCTCCCAACCCGACAGCCTAAGAGCAGCCCTAGTCCCCGCAATTCGCCCCTGTAGATTTGCCCTCCGGTCCCGGCAACCTTGGGTTGACCAAACGCTGGGGTCCGCCGAACCTCTGATCGGAACTGTAGTTGCTGGAGCATTCCACAGGCTCTGTAACTTTCCCTGGAATGAAATAAATAAACACCGTAAGTGTCGAGATAGCGGGCCTCAAAATATTTTTCGTTCTCTGCAATCATTCAAGAAAAGAGGGGGCGGGGGAGGAGAATAAAATGTCGGGATCTGTCCGGGAAAGGGCTCCGGGACAACTCGTCTGGGCCACTGCAGCAGCCTCGGTTCCAGACTTAGTGAGCTTTTCTCGGCTTGTGTGGGTATCTTATAGCGAAAACTTCAAGAGAGCAGTCGCCGGGTAGAAGGGCTCAGGCTGGCGTCCTGAGCAGGCCAGTCCGCTCCGCGAGCCTCTGGGTCTCCCCATCCTCCTCTGCCTCCCGGCCTCCTCCTCGTTGCAGGGGGCGGGCTGGAGGCAGCCGAGGCAGGATGTGCGTGCGCACGCGCTCGCGCATATACGGCCGGAGGAGTCCTGTTCCTCGGGCATTTTCCGAGGAAGTCTGGAGCAATTAGGCTCAGTCCGGGGAGAGCGAGTGAGCGTGCGGGCGGCGCAGCCGGCGTGTCTGGGCTGCCTCGCAGGGAGGGAGGGGGCGGCCGGCCGCCCGGCGGCGACCCCGGGCCCCGGCCGCCACCATGGGCTTCGAGCTGGACCGCTTCGACGGCGACGTGGACCCGGATCTGAAGTGTGCGCTGTGCCACAAGGTCTTGGAGGACCCGCTGACCACGCCGTGCGGCCACGTCTTCTGCGCCGGCTGCGTGTTGCCCTGGGTGGTGCAGGAGGGCAGCTGCCCGGCGCGCTGCCGCGGTCGCCTGTCGGCCAAGGAGCTCAACCACGTCCTGCCGCTCAAGCGCCTCATCCTCAAACTGGACATCAAGTGTGCGCACGCGGCGCGCGGCTGCAACCGGGTGGTCAAGCTGCAGCAGCTGCCCGAGCACCTCGAGCGCTGCGACTTCGCGCCCGCGCGCTGCCGCCACGCGGGCTGCGGCCAGGTGCTCCTGCGGCGCGACGTGGAGGCGCACATGCGCGACGCGTGCGACGCGCGGCCGGTGGGCCGCTGCCAAGAGGGCTGCGGGCTGCCCCTGACGCACGGCGAGCAGCGCGCGGGCGGCCACTGCTGCGCGCGGGCCCTGCGGGCGCACAACGCAGCGCTGCAGGCCCGCCTGGGCGCGCTGCACAAGGCGCTCAAGAAGGAGGCGCTGCGCGCGGGTAAGCGCGAGAAGTCGCTGGTGGCGCAGCTGGCCGCGGCGCAGCTGGAGCTGCAGATGACCGCCCTGCGCTACCAGAAGAAGTTCACCGAATACAGCGCGCGTCTTGACTCGCTCAGCCGCTGCGTGGCCGCGCCGCCCGGTGGCAAGGTAGGCGCCTGCCACCAGCCCCGACCCCCCGCGGGGCCCCCTGGGTACCCCGGGCGCCTCCCGCTCCCTTGGGGCCCCGGGATGCCTGGAACTTCCCACGAGCATCCCTACCTCCTCCTTTTCCCACTGCTTACCAGCGGTATCACTATGAGCAGGTCCTTGAAGCAGTTTAAGCTTGGAAACTATGGTCCCTAAGGTTTAGGTACGCAGGATGTAAAGTAGCTACAGCAGAGCTTCCAGGGGTCTGGAAGGACTAAAAAGAACCCACAGTCAGCGTAGAGTAAGAGTGAGCAGCGCCGCTCCGAAGTCAGAATGGTGCCCAAAGGCTTTAATGCTCCGATAAGCTAGGTGATCTTGGGGTAGTTGCTTGACCTCTGTTAAGGCTGAAAAGTTTCTTTATACACGTGGCAGACAGGATGAGATACTGACAGACAGAGTGAACTATATCTATGCATCCCTAGGAATTCCAGAAAGAGTAAACGAAACACACAGTTCTGAATAAGTTCAGAAGGCAGGCCCCTGGAGTCAAAGCTGGCTTTAGATGCGGGCTTTGCTGCCAGCTAGCTGGCTGACCTTGAACAAACAGCTTAGCCTCTCTAAAGTTAGAAACTGGTCCCTAGAGATGTGACATGAGGCTGGGGGGAGGCGGGTGTGGGGAACACAGCCATGCACTGCCTGTGGCGTTCATCCGGGGATTCCAGAAAAAAAAAGGAAGCTCCGCCAAATATAAACTAAGAATTGAGAGCAAGTCCTGTGGAATCGGAACTGTTTTAGAATTTAGGCTTTTTTTTTTTTTTTTTTTGTTAGCCAGCGGGTGAGTGAGTGACAGTGTGGCTTATGCTCCATGTGCCTCAGTTTCCCTAAATGTAGAATAGGTAGTTGTCAGCCTTCAGGGAGAGAGTATGTTTAAAAAGACCTGGCACTGTGAGAGAGTGAATGCTCCATAAATGTTGCCTGCAGTCATCTTTAACATCTCCCCCTGGGCCATCTGGTGCTGGTCCTTGGTGTAATTATAATGGCCACTACTCTGGAAGGCTTATTTTGCTCTAGGCCTTATGCTAAGTACTTTCAGTTGTTTCCTTCTTAATCAAGTGGGGCAGGTGTGATGCTTTTCATTTTGTAGATGAAGAAAACAAGCTCCAGTTGACGTTCAATGGTGCCTGGGTCCTAGCTTTTCCATGTCAGAATTGTGTTCTGAACCCTCCTGCCGTGGTCTCTCCAGCCCCAGGGCTTTTTTTTCTTTTTCTTTTTAAGATTGTATTTATTTATTTGAGAGAGAGAGCAAGCAAGTGAGAGAAGAGAGAACACAAGTAGGGAGGGGCAGAGAGGGAGAAGCGGACACCCTGCTGAGTGGGGAGCTGGCATAGGGCTCCATTCCAGGACCCCCAGATGGTCCTCTGAGCCGGAGGCTGATGCTTAACCGATGCTTAACCGACTGAGCCACCCAGGCGCCTCACCAGCCCCAGGTCTTAAGCACTATTGTGTTGTGTCTTGGTGTAACCGCAAGTCCCATTTTTTTTTTTTTTTTTTGAGTGTTTGTGGCAAACACTCAAATTACATTATGGCAAATGTAGGAACCACTTTACAGGCATTATCTATTTAATCCTTTGAGGAGGAGGAGGCAGGCTCAGCACGGTCATAGAACTGGTCCAGAGTTATACTGTGACTCGGGACAGAGTGGAGATTGAGGTTCACATCAAGAGTTATCCACCTTGGGATGTATGGACACTGTGTGCCCCATTAGTCTTTGTTGTAGGAGGCTCTCTTCTGGATTGTACTGTGTTGAGCAGCATCTCTAGCCTCTACCCAGTAGATACCAGTAGGACTCCCATCCTGCCTCCAAGATGTGACAACTAAAAATGTCTTCAAACATTACCAAGTGTTCTCTGAGGTTGGGGTGTGTATGTGTCAAACTGCCTGTTGCAAACCAGGGTTTCCCTGCTTACAAAGTCCACACTTGAGACAAATGCGGAGGAGCACGGTGCTTCTCTGTGGTTGACTATCCCCTGTGGCTGCCTTGGAGTAGAGCATATTTGCCCCAGGGGCCCGCAGGGGCCTGTATCTGCTTTGCCTCTTGCTGAGCTCTCCCAACCCCCCCTTCCATACGTGCACACCAGGCCTGTGAGTTTCCCCGTCTCCCCACTCCCCTCATTCTGGCCCCCTGGCCTGTCAGCTGCAGTCTCAGCAGCCGCCCGCTCTGGGCGAAGGGCAAATATTTACTACTTGGAGGCTCACCCAGGACCGCACAGCATACAAAAGACTGGTGTGAGCCTGCGAGTCACCAAAACAGAGGGCAAAGCTTGGTTTTTTAGCAGGCGCCGCGTTTGGGGCAAAGGAGTTCCTGAGATTTTCTTGTTTATGCTGTCACGCGGGCTTCCTGCGTAGTTTTAAGTGACGCTTATTTATAAATAAGCCATTCACTACCCCAGAGTTTATACATCATTCATTGTTAAGCTAGTTTATTATTTCTTCTTGCCTCTCTGTTTTCTTTCTGGAGTGTTTGGGTAAACCCTCTCTCAGAACCCAAAATATGATACTTGAATCTGAACTGTGGATGTTTTTGAAGCTGTGTTGGGTGGGGGGGGGGGGGATAATCAAGGGTGTTAAGTGTAGGGACAAGATGTTGCTTTTTGAGCTTACAGAGAGAGTTCCCTTCTGGAGTTGGAGCCCTCCTTGGAATTCTGTGCACCTCAGCGCTAGCCTCAAGGACAGCCAAGAATGGTCTGGCCTGCAGTCTGCTAGAGTTCCTTTCTCTGGCTTCAGACCCTGGCTGGCCTCAGCTGAGGCCTTAGGGAAGCTTGTGGCTCTCGCCCTAAAGTTAACCCTCCATGGCCCTTGCTGAAGGCTTTTGCTGTTGCTGTATCAGCCAGAAAACCCTCTCCCACTGCGAGCTGTTTAAGAACTTGTTTATTTCATTGGGCTGACTTTCTGCTCCTGCTGGGTACTGTTTATTCTCTTCCAAAAGGCAGAAGGATTTATATTGCTTGGAAACTTTCATGCACAACACTTTTTTTTTTTTTTTTTTTTGGTAATAAGTCCTAATGTTTATCTCTCTGTTAGAAGCTGAAGTAAGATAAGAAATACTCAGAAGAGTTTTCAATACCATCCCTTAAAGTCTTAGACCTTGTTTCAGAAAATGATCTGGCATGCTTTATTTATTTATTTATTTATTTATTTTGATCTGGCATTATTTAAATTATCTTAACTTTCAGGTTTTTGACACTAGTTGAGTACGGAGGGTTTGTCTGTACTGTACCTCCATACACCTTGTGTCTCCGGGGCTGTGCTTCTCAAACCTACCTCCCTGTGATCGGAATCACCCAGAGAACTTGTTAAAACCCAGGATTCCTGAGGCTTGCTCCTACAGCTGTCGATCCATCACAGGTGGTCTGGAGTTGGCATTTCCCAAGCTCCCAGGTGATGCTGGTCTGCCTATCACCTGGAGTAGTTACTTAGTTGGATTCAGGTATGGACGGAGACAAACAGGTATTGGTTTCCTCCTTTTAAGAAAGACCAGGGTAAAGTCCTAGAACCCAGATGGCCTCGCAGTTATACAGTAGGTAACCACAGCCTGACAGGCGTCTTGAACCACTAGGAAGCCACATCTGGGCACTGGCAGACTTGGTGATGGGATGCTTGAGTAAGTTGAAGAGCTTTATTGCTTGCCTGTTTTCCCACCCTGACCTCCCCCCCGCCCCGATTCTGAGAGCAAAAGTATTTCACAGCGGACTTCTTTGGCTTTCTGAGGAAGGGACACTTGTGAACATTTCTTGGAGATGTTGAAAAACCGGAGGAGCCTTGTCCTCGATCCCTTCTGCTGTTTTACTTCTGCATCCAGCTCATCAATAAGTCTTATTGATTTTACCCCCAAAGCACTTCTTGTACCTTTGCCCTCCTCTCCATCCCCATCCAATGGTCACCATGGTGCAAACCAAAGTTTCCCAACTCCGCCTATTAACATTTCGGGCTAGATAGTTCTTGTGTGCGCGTTGTGTTGGGGGGACGGTCTTCCTGGTTTCATGGATGTTTAGCAGCATGCCTGGCCCCTGCCTGATAGATGCCAGTAGTATTTCCCAAGTCGTGACAGTCTCGGAGGTCTCCAGACACTGCCGGCTGTCACCTGGGGAACAAAATCGGCCTTGGTCTTAGCCACCATCATCTTTTGCCTGGATCACCACTGCTTCCATGATGCACCTTTTCGATCCGCTAAAATGACCTAGCACCAGGAATCATCCCTTCAAAATGTCAATCTGATTGTACTTTATTTTTGTAAAAGATTTTACTTATTTATTTGACAGAGACAGTAAGAGGGGGAACAGAAGCAAGGGCAGTAAGAGAGGGAGAGGCAGGCTTCCTGCTGAGCAGGGAGCCTGATGCGGGGCTGGATCCCTAGACCCTGGGATCGTGACCTGAGCCAAAGGCAGACACTTAAGGGCCACCCAGGTGCCCCTTGATAGCACTTTAACTTCTTAAACCCTGCATTTGCCTTTCAGTTTCTGTTGCATGGCTATAAGGTCCAGTGTGCTCTGGATCCTGCCAGCCTCCCCCTGTCTGCTTGTATTCCTTGTCTCTTCCCAGCTTCAGTGGGTTCTGGCAGTTCCATGAATATGCCCCAAAGCTCCTTTTTGCCTGCCACCCACTTCTGCACCCACCTTTGCGCTCACTCTTTTCTCTACTTGCAACAGTCTTCCCAGCTAATCAGTAGGTAATCTGCAAGTTTTCCAACTCTTCCCTCCTAACCCCTGCTTATATGTCAGCACTTAGAGTTGGTTCATCACTAGATAACCTTTCCATCCTGCCCATCCGAGCTCAAGCATCACCACCTCCACGAAGCCCTCTGTGATCTCCCAGACCAGGTCTGGTGCCCTGAGATGTTCACTTTGGTACTCCTCCTGCGTGGCATTCATCATAGCTGTAACTGAGTAATTGGAAGGGCTCTTTATTGTGTCTCCCCAGGAGGGAGCATGTCCATCTTCTTCAGGGCTGTGTTCTGAGCATCAGATTGATGTACACTGTAAACTCTCAGTATGTGTTTGTTCAGTGGGTGAACTCAAAATTGGAATGACTGTCTTGTTAGCCATCACAGCTTTTCAGATTGCTAACCAACAGTGCGCCTGTATTGAAAAAGAATGTGTTTTTCGGTAACCCCCCCCCCCCCAGTTACCAAAATTGTTCCCAGGTTTTTGGGAGGCATTCTTTTTGTTCTACTAGATCCACCCAGATCAAATTGTATCAAGCACCAAATCCCAGAAACGATTTTGTCCATTTCAGAACTCCTGGAGGTAAGTGAATCTAATAGACAATTGTATCAAAAGGCGTTCCAGATGTCCAAACACTTTGAAATGTATCTATCAGAGTGTTAACCTTTCAGTATATTTTCTGTTTCTGGAAAGCTTCAGCAAATAACCATTTCATAGTGCCTCTAACAAAACAGCCAAGTTCAGCTAAAGGGAATTGTGGGCTGTCAATCCATTTCATTTAAGTGTTATAAAGAAAATTAAGATTTGGTTTACAGTGTGTTTGCTGGATTAAATGGATTTGGATTACACTGGATTAAATGATTATAACAACTTCTGAGTTGAGAATTCTGATGATAGGTATTTTTAAGTGGTTCTTTCTGCACTTGGAAGTGTTGCTTGCTTCTCTAAAAATGTTAGATGCATAAGAATCTGTAAGGCAGTTATGTGTTAGACTGTAGACCAAGAAATATTAATTACTTAGGATGCTTTGTGTAAGCACATATATGAGCTTCTCCATCGTTTTCATCAGGTAGAGCTCCTTTTTTTGGTAAAAGGCACAGATGATAAGACAGATTAGATAAAAACTAGTTTAAAGCCAAAAGTTCCACAGATTCTAATATAAGCCTGGGATTTGAACCCAGCGGCTGACTTCAGGGTTATACACCATTACCATTATAAGAAAAGCATTTTCTCCTGAGGCCGTGTTTCCTGTGAGGTCTCATACGTGTTTCTAGAGGACTGTTATTATATGCAAACCCTGTGTTAATTGGAGGTGAAGGCACATCATTTTATTTCATCCTCAGAAAGACCCTGTGGGGGTAGGTACCCACAAAGCATTACCTTCCATATTACAGATGGAGAAGCAGAGGTTTGGAAAAGTAATCCCCCAGCACCTTCCTTTGGCTCCATTTAGTTGGTCTGATGGCTTCTGGTCCGTGCTGATGAAGTATGTTCTTCTCATGCCCTAACTCCCGTTCTCATAGTTCTGGTGTAGAACATACAAAATATAATACAGATCCTATGAAAGAGATTTCAACAAAAACAGAGAATTAAAGACATAGTATCCTGGGTGGAATAGTGACTCATTTCTCTAATTTTCATGTTCATGATTTAGAGAGTGGTTGATGGCAGGAAGAAAGTAGAGTCCTTCTTTATGTATTCTTGCAATTTAGCCCCTCACATTCTAATGCACAATGTGCCGGACATCATGATAGGCACTTGTGGATACAAAGGTCAACTTGAACAGCTTTAAACCATGGGATCAATCAGACATGCACTTGAGTCTTTGAAAACATAACACAAGTCTTACTGTTCTTTGTTCACTGAAGCTTTCTAGATGTGGATTAGCTTCTGTCCCCCCGAACTAATGGGGTCCTAATAAGCCTGTTCCAATAAAGAAGGGAAGTGGTATAACATAATGATTAGTTTTGCAAAGAAAATAACTAACAGATGGACACAGGCATCCATCTTTCTCACCCATTCCATATATATATTCGCAGAGAACCTGGGGGACAGAGACACCAAGCAGGCTGTGTGTGACTGAGCCCAGCAGCAGCTTCTTCCCCGGGAATGGGGAGGGATGAACTGTTTTGTAAGCATTGGTTATGCAGAAATGAGTCTTAGGCAGAGAGGCCACCCTTAGACTTTTAGAAGCTATTGTCAGGTGTCCTGTGTCTCTGCTGTACACAGATCAGATACAGTCCTTTCCGGATGTGGGTCACGGTTGGTTGTAGGCCTTGTGTAAACAGGCAGGCTTCTGAGTACCCTGAATCGAGTTGGTGCTTGGTATGTGGTTACTATCCAGACCCTGGAGTCAGTGATAATAGGATTCATGTGTTTCCT
Organism: Enhydra lutris kenyoni; assembly: GCF_002288905.1. NCBI lineage: Eukaryota > Metazoa > Chordata > Mammalia > Carnivora > Mustelidae > Enhydra > Enhydra lutris. Next base: position 29,789,135 of record NW_019154094.1, on the reverse strand, counting down.
CTGTCTCATTGTTGAGGGCCTCTTGTGACCTCCTGTAAGCCGTAATTGTCTTCTCTCATCTCTTAAACAGGATAATATGTAGGCTGATAGAACTGGTTTTGGGTTAAACCAGATGATGTATTTTAAGTGCACAGTAAGACTTAACAAGCATTTATTGAACATCTATTAAGTGCCTGGCACCTGTAGGTTTTATAGATTTTCTTTAAATAAGGTGCTTAAGAAACGTTAGAAATCTGAAGTGGTGTAACGGAGAAGATGGACGGGGGCTCTTGCTCACAGGGTCACAGTTTCGTTGTGAGCCTCATGCTGCCCTGAATGACCAGTTCTAGTGGTAGGGACTGGGTGAACGAGGAAGGTGCTGGTCAGTGGCACTGTCTGGGTAGCAGCCCTGGACTGGGAAGGAGCAGGTCAAAGCTCGTGAACAACATGAAGACTAAGGGATTGTTGGGTGTATTTGTATCTGTCTCCCCCTAACACTGACAAGGCTCAAAAGAGGGGGGCCAGGCAGATCACCTGCCTTCCTGTAAACAAGAACTTACAGTGTTATACCTGGGAAGCCTTGGGTGCATTCACATTTGGGAAGGAAAATGCTTCAGGGTGGGTCATGGATCGACTATTGGCATTTCAAAGCCTGAAGTACCCCATACTTCATCAAATGGAAATGTGCAAATGTGGTAGTACTTTAAGTAAGATTGTTCTTGCTTGTTTTTTGGTGAAGCCTTGCTTGTGGAAGGTCATCAGGAAAGAGATGAGTTGATGATAAAAATTAGAGAAATAAACTTGAAATCAAACTCCTGGGAATAGAGAAATAGGTATTTCAGGATTTCTCAAATTATTTAAACAGCCACAGACTGAAAAATGCATACATATTTTTTTGGTCTAGGGAATACTTCTGTTCTACTGGTTTTCAAAAATAACTTGTTTGGCTTATGGATGAGTTTATTTATATGCTGAATATTTATATTCTGGAAGTAGAATGACTCTGGAAAAGCTGTGCCTTTGTTCCTTTCTGTTTCTCCATGCCCTTTGCCTCTTCCTCTTTGCACCACCTATCTTGGGACAGATACATACCACTAACACTTCCACTGGCTATCCCAACCATTTTCAGCTCATTTGTGTCAACCCCGTGACTGCCTTCGGTTTGAGGCTTGAAGAGTTTCCTCTGCTGTTCTTCCTCCAAGAATATCCCTTCTTTAGAACTGGAGTTTGAATTCTCTGGAGGGGAGGAGGATGACCCAAGCCACCTCACCACTAGAAACATGAATTGAATAACAAAGAGGAAAAAAACATTTTAGTGTAGGGAGTGAAGACACCCTTATCTCTTCTGTATGGAGGTTCCCGAAGTTCCCGCAGCCGGCTCTGCCTCCTGGTCTCCCAGCCCCCTCCGCTGCTGCACACTTTTGTGCTGTCTTGTTGCTAGCCCACAGACAGAGCTGTTTCCCAGCTGCGTGACTCTCGGAGAGCTTTGCATAATCTGAGGCTGAGAGGTGTCCTGTCACCCCAGATACACAGACTAGCGGTCAGTCAATTACAGTTCTCAGATCCCGCTGGGCAGCTTTCCAGTCCAGCCAGTTCTCAGCTGAAAGTCCCACAACAGCAGTAATTGGGGAACACCCAACATGGGGCGGAAAGGAGTGTTTAGAAAGAATTCACATTGACAGTGGCATGGATGGGCTCTGGGGGCCACCGCACAGATTAAGAGATGGCACACATCCAAGCTTCCGAGGCCAGAGAGTTGGGAGGAGGACGGTGACAGAGCCATACTAAGAGGAAAAAGGACCTTGCCTGTAGAGGACAGTTCATGTTCTTGGACATTTAAAAAACGAATACAACAGAAACAACAACAAAACCCAGCCACTGTGTAAGATGACTTTGACAAAGTACATTTGATTTTTGCCTTTTCCACCGTGACTTTCATTTTCCCCCCAAATTCTTGTCCACTTAGCTCTTGAGTTGAAAATAAGTTTTGATCTCATATGTACTTGTTTGAATATGATAGCAAAGCTTATTTTCAGAGCCATCAACTATTGTGTTCCTGTGCGTTGAGCTTCCATTTCTGCTCGTGACTTACTGGGATAAGTACTGCGCACTGTTCATGCCGTTATTTAGGGCGTGGTGGCCCACGTCTCCTTCTCCAAGGCTGAGACATCTCTGTTTTTTCTCAATTCTAAACACTTCCCAAGGAGACCCTGCACTGAAGCAAGGGCCCAGCTATGAACTTGCTTCTGGGGTGGAGGCTGGGGAGCTTCCAGCCTCACCCTGAGGAGACCGGGCTGTCACTGGACTCCAGAAATTTCCTTTTCCATCTGCCACCCAGCTTTTGGTGAGAGGTCTCTGTCTCCTGAAGGGAAGAGACACCTGCCATCAGGGAAGAGCAGGAGAATAGGGAGAGCACAAAGGAGAGCTGCCAAGGAGGTGCCGTCCCCTCTCCATTTCGGTTGTTGTCGACTGTCTTCTACTCTTCACCTTTTCTTCCCAGCCCATCAGAGCGCTGATGTGGTGGGACGCAGAGCAGTCCAGTGCCTTGGCAATCCCCAAACACTCTTAGCTCCCCATCTCCCAGCTGCTTCTAGCTTTGCTCTCCCGATCCAAGTCGACAGATCCTTGGGCTTACTGTTGCTCCTATGCTGTTGGGAGCCAACACCTGCTCCCCCATCCTCTTTGTTCCCATGGCCCCCTACCTCAGGCCTGGGTGTGTCACTTTTTTTTTTAAGAATTTATTTATTTGACAGAGAGAGATCATAAGTAGGCAGAGAGGCAGGCAGAGAGAGAGAGGGAAGCAGGCTCCATGCTGAGCAGAGAGCCCAATGCGGGGCTCGATCCCAGAACCCTGAGATCATGACCTGAGCTGAAGGAAGAGGCTTAAACCACTGAGCCACCCAGGTGCCCCCTGGGTGTGTCATTTGTCTGATTTCCCCTCCTCATCCCTGTTTCTCAGCAGGACAGTATCCTTTACCTGTCCTAGCTCTGCTCCGCTGAAGGTCTGGGTTGAGCTGCTCCCACTGTGGTCTTGTCTCCTGCTGCCCTCTCTAGAATAAGAACTGTCTATTGGCACTTAATCATCCGTCTTAGAATGTGCCACTCTTTCTCCAGACTTTGAGGGAGGGAAAAGAAAAAAAAAAGACACATACATAGAAGGAGCTCCCATCAGATGGCCAGATGGTGCAATGGATATATAATAATCCTATTTTGCTTAACTTCAGGCCCCTGCTCTCCCAGACTTGCTTGAGTTAGACTAAGTTAATTTGGGATTAGACATTTTTTATGGCTTGGATTTTGTGGCAGGGTCATTTTTGTGCTTAAAGAGTGTCATGGCCTCAGCTGAGCTGCAGGAATGTCCACCACACACTGTGCTCTGTTTGTATTTTGAGCACTTCTGTTGGTCAGGCACTGTGCTGAGGCCCTTGTCAGCGACTCTCTATCTCATTCAGGCTTCTTCATAACCCCGTGATATGAGGAGAAACCATTATTATCCCCATTCTGTGGATGAGGAAACTCAACTAGGGTTCTGACCCTGGAGTCCCAAGATCTTAACCATTGCTTCATTCCTGTGTGGGGGGGGGGGGGCGGCGTAATACTCTTATGATACCCTTCACGGCATAATAGACACTCTTAATCCCTGCCACTATTATTATACAGTCCAGAGAAACCTTGCTTAGAACTCTAATTACAAAACTAATTAGATGTCTAATCCTTCATGACATTTTAATGTGAAGGCTGTCTTGTGAGGCAAAGGGATTTTAGGATATGGGGCCAGAATGTACCCACAGAGTACAAAGAGCATGGATGTTGGAGTCCCGTGGACCTTCATTCCTGGCTCTCCCTCCTTGCAGCTGTGTGATCTTAAGCAAATGTTTTGGAACCTCAGTTTCTCAGGTGTAGAGCCTGGATACAATGCCTGCTTCAAAAAGCTGATGTTTGAGATAATCCTTTATTGATGTGAGTTTGAGCTCTTCCCCTTCTTTGTTTTACTTCATCAGGCCATTGGGAAAATTTCAAAGCATGGGTTATGACAAACTACCAAAACAGATCAATATTGGTTAAATCTCCTTTAGATGAAAGAGCCACTCATTAACATCTTCTCTGTCAAAAATGAGCAAAGGAGCATCGATGTGAGCCTTCGCCCTTGTTCCATATTTACGTCTCTTTAATTGGTGGAGTATAATTTAATGAGAATTATTTAAATGCTCTTTATCCTGATGCATTTTCAGCTCAGGAATAGGTTAAATGATTAAACAGGAATTAATGTTCACATGTTAAATATGCTGTGCAAAAGTCCAGTGATTAAATTCTCTATTCATGTGTTTTTTCTGAAGAATTAGAAATTAGGGTAGTTAAGGTTGCTTTCAGGGGAGGAGAATGGAAAGGGAAAGCCAGAATCAAGTTCATGGTGTCCAAGGAAAAGTTAGATGGAGAAATGAAAGGAATTCAGCCTCGGCAGAGCTTTTCTTTTCTCCTGTTACTGCTCCCAGCATCATGTGTTGAATCTTCCATGTGGTAGTTCACTACTGCAAATCAGTCCTCAAATAGGCAAGGGCACCTAAAGCCTGTTGTAACCCTCCTGGACAGCAGACTTTGTCAAGATGCTTGCAGAAATGAGAACACTCCTTTCTTTCCAGTGATTGTGACAGGCAAGGAGGTGTAGACGGTCAACCTGATTGTTCAGAACGTTATTTGCAAATAGCTGTTGGCCTAAGGAATGGTGTGTCTCGGGCATGTCTCACTTCTTCCTAGAGAGAGATCTCTGAGGCTGGGTACAGACTTAGTGGTGTCCGGGCATCTCAGGTTGGGTCTTTGGGAGAGAAATAGTTCAGTGAATAGTTGGGAGTTTTGTTTTGACATCGGTTTCCTGAGTAAGACATCCTATCATGAGTTCCTTTAAGGAACTTTTTGGAACTCCAACAGTTGAACCATCTTGAGAAGGACCTAAGATACTGCTAGGCTCTGTGGCATTCTTTTCTACATTCCACATGAAAAGGGAGTGGTGCAGAAGAGTAAGTGGGGTCCAGAATCAGAGAGCATGGGTCTACATCCCAGTGTGACCTCTTACTAGCTCTTTCCACCTGTATCGTGAGGGTGGTATTCATGCCAGGTGATGAAATTGGTGGGGTTTATTAAAGAAAATAAAGCAGTTACACGTTTAATATCATTTCTGGTACATAATAAGCTGCCAATAAATGTTAGCTGTTATCACTGTTAATGTAGTATACAATTTCTTTGTTTCTCTTTCGTTTTTAGAAAGAATAAGTGGTTATCACACAGTAGATTTAAAACTGCCCTGGAAAATTTGTCCGCGTGTTCTAGTCCATGCATCATTGCAGATAGTCAGACTGGAGGTATCTGCCTTGGATTACCGAGTAACTGCAATTTCTATCATTAATTATGAAAGCCAGAACTGTAGCTGTGTATGATAACTCACTCAAATTCCAGTGTATTTCTAACTTTTTCACCCCTCTAAACATAGCATGCCAAGAAATGGACTTACCAAGATTATCCTTTCCCAAGGCAAAGAGATATGAACTCTTTCAGTTTGTGAATGCTTACGTTTACATTTCAAAGCTATCAGGTTGAGTGTTTATTCTGTTCGAGCAGCTTGACAGTTGCTGCCTGTTAACTGGTGCAGGTCACATTAATCAGATCGATACCATTGACACACACATGCTCTGGATGGCGATGCTGTGGATTGGAAATATTTTTTGAAAAATCAGTACGTTATTATAGAGGCCTTGCTGCTTTTGGTGAGGTGCAAAGAGACATGTTCTCTTTATATTAAAATACTCTATGTATCAAATAAGTGAGCTTGTGGAAATGAATATTTTGTTTCATCATTCTTAGAAGACACCGAGTTCTTTCATTAGACTTTTTTCTTTCTTTCTTTTTTTTTTTTTTTTTAAAGATTTTATTTATTTGACAGTGAGAGCACACAAGCAGGGGGAGTGGCAGGCAGAGGGAGAGGGAGAAACAGACTCCCCGCTGAGCAGGGAGCCCCATGTGGGACTCGTTCCCAGGACCCCAAGATCACGACCTGAGCTGAAAGCAGATGCTTAATCAACTGGGCCACCCAGGCACCCCAAGACTGTCTTTTTTTAATGAAAAATTGTCATTGTTGTTTTTACAAACCTTTAACAATGGATGCTTAGGGTTATGTAACATTTTTGAAATTTTAACAAATTTCAAATATTTCTGCTGTGCACTAGTCATGAGACACAGTTGTGGTTACTAAGAACTTTAAGCATGGAGGTAATTTTAGTATTGAGGCCTGTTGGTCATCTACATGTATTATTTTCTTTTTCTTTTGGTTCTGCTGGGCATCGGTCCAGTGCCAGCGTTTGGCAGTGAACCCTCCCGCAGTCCATGGCACGATGCTGCAGGAAAGCTGTTGGCGCTGGCTGTCAGAAAGCCTGGTTTCCCTTGCCGGTGTGGCTGGGGCAGATCCTCGAATCCGTGCCCTTCACATGGGGTCGTTTCTTTCCACAGGAAAAGTAGGAGGAAAAGGTTTCATCAGGAGGCCGTAAACATCAGAATAAAATCTATTTTCAGATGAGCTGTTAGGGTTGGTTAATGGAGTATTTCACATTTTCTAAAAATGCAGCACTTAAGTAATATCGTGTTTATGCAGAAACCGCGAGCGAAGCGTTTGCGAGTGTCTGCGGTCCGCACCTGCGTCCTTCCGGTCTTCGGAAACCCTTCCGAGGTGCTCCGGGAGCTGACGGTGCCTGTCAGAGCTTGGTTAGGGGCCGCGTACACAGAAAGGGAAATCTACTTTTACTCACGTGTCTGTTCCTTGAGTGTTAGCCGAGGTGCCAAGGCATCTGTGTCCCTCGCGGCTGTGGAGCGTGGCCTGTGCGAGCTGCCTGGGTGGCCTCTGCTTGCGTGACTTCAAGGGGCTCACGCCGACCAGCCCCCTTTGAACAGAGTGTTTTCTGTTAAACAGCCCGGCATCTCCGATGGCCTGGACAGTAATGACTTTGTGAACCGGCCCCTCTCCCCCTCTCAGAAAGATGCAGGCTCCGTTTCCCCTCCACGTTTGCGTCGGCCTTTCCACGGCCTGCTCTCCCCTCAAGCCTCCCAGACACAGATGACTCTTGATAAGGCTTCATGCGCTCAGACTTCCGAGAGCGCTGCTCCTTGAACCTTCCGTGACAGAACACGAATGCTGCTGTTGAGAACGGTTGAGGAGCAAACAGAAAGTCGCTGTCTAGACAGCCCGCGTGCGATGGGCCGGTCGGAGCAGGGATGCGTGCGCAGACCGCGGAGTCGCTGGTAGGCGATGTTCATCAGGCATGCGTGGACGCCGCCAGACATTCTCACGTGGGCAGGGAGAGGCGGGGTCTACGAATGTCCGTAACCTCCTCGGCATAGGACACTGTTTCAGCTGGGGCCCTAGAAGTTTCCTTGCTTAAACTGCCCAAGAGACAGAGGAGTTTGAAGGATGACCTAAGAGGCCTTGAGTCCACTTAGGTAGAGAGAAAATTGCCACCATCGATTCCCTGTTGGTAAATAAAATTTTGAACTCATTTGTTCCCTGCAGGGTGAAGAAACCAAAAGTCTGACTCTTGTCCTACATCGGGACTCTGGCTCCCTGGGATTCAATATTATCGGTGGCCGGCCGTGTGTGGTATGTTAATTACTAAAATGTGCTTTGCCTTGCCCTGCTGCAGCGGGAGGAGGGGTCAAGGTTGGGCGGGGGGGGGGGGGGGGGGGGGGGGGGAAACTTGGGGGGCGGGGGGGGGGTAGTGAGGGGTAGGAAACCTTGCTTACCTCATTCTGCTTTCTGTAATTAGAGAGTTCATTGTTTATCTAACATCTTCACCCTCAGGGATTTTTATTTAGCTGTGGTCTCCTGAAATAGCATTGTCCTAGAAATACAACAGCTTATCTGAACTGTTTAGGTTTTGGGGGGGGCATGTCTGGTGGTGGAGCAGTGGAGCTGCCGGAAACTGTGGGAGATGCGTGCACTTAGAACTGAGCAACGGAGCTGGAGCGTGGGCTCTGGGACCGGAAGTCTGAGCTGGGGCTCTGCTCTGTCAGCTCTTCGTTAGTCAGAGACTCCCTCATTCGCGGGCTGTCGCATCCCTCTGCTTTTTCTCCCCCTGCAGCTCTTTTGTCCACCCCATTCATCATTAGCTCCTCCTCCGGGAAGGAGAGGCCAGATTCAGACCAGTCAGTTGAACGGGGAGGAGCACGTCTGCGGAAAGGACCCTAGGGATGGGACGTGGCAAAGGGCATGTTGCAAGATTTCACCTTTCACGCCAGCTTATCTGAATGGGCATCATCTCTTGCTTCTGTCTCTGGCAGATCATTTCCTTGTTTGTTACCTTCAAAGGACAACAGTAGTCCAAGGAAAATAGGATTCCTTCATGCAACAAATAAGTGTTGAGTAGGGGCTGTTTGGGAGGAGCTGGAAGACACTTTGGAGCCCAGGGACACTGGGTCTCTGTGGTCATTGAGTTTATGTCCTGGTGGAGACATTAGGCAAGAAACAAGTAAATGTCACAGTTACAGATTGGGAAACGTGATGCAGCAGAAAAATGGTAGGATGGCAGATAGTAGGTGCCAAGGAGCAAGGGGCATCACTGGCCAGGGGGATCAGGAATGCGAGGAGGAAATACTAAGCTGAGTCTTAAAGGATAAGGAGATGCCAGGCATCCAGATGTGGTTAAACTCTGTGTCTGGGTCTGGCTCACCCTTGGGTAGGAGGTATCCTGGGGCAGGGCCATGTGAGCTGTATTCTGAAGGATGAGTAGGAGTTTGCTAGATCAGAGGCCCATATACGATGTTTCTTTAAGCACGCTTAACTGTAAAAAAAAAAAAAAGTGAGCTTATTTAGTTAGTTCTAGATTATATATTTGCTGCTGAACTAATTCTACATGACTTATAAAAGTTTCATGCAAAACAGAGCATTTTAAATGATGAAATTAAAACATGAGTGTGAATACAGTTTTTCTTACGTCCTTTCATAGTGCCAGTGCCCTGCATTGCACAGGCCCACCTGGGGAGAGCACTGAGCTAGAAGAAAGTGAACAGGCCCAGGGCAGCCCGCGTGAAGCCTGGAATAGCCCTGGAGTTGGCAGCTGGAGGAGCTGCAAAGAGTACAGCACCGCGGGAGTCTCGGGGCGGGCAGGAGGAGGTCAGGAGACCTGGAGAAGATTGGGGAGTGAGCATGAGGAGGAGTAGCCAAAGGCAGAGTTTTGAAAACACACATTTTATTGTAAGAAATGATAGCTTAGGGATAGGCAATGCACAGTCATTAGTAAGTGATGGACTGATGTATTATCTGCCCTATAAAACTTAGCTACAGGAGGGAACCATTCAGACCGTGAGATTAAACTGTGAGAAGGAAGGGGTGGGGCGGGGGTACCCTCAGTTTGCTGAGCCCCAGGGATGGGCACACAGGGTGGTTTGTTGCATTGTCTCACTGAAATTCTTAAGACACTGTAGAATTTACGTCCTGTTGCTTCCTTTTCTTTTTCCTCATTTGCCAGTTGGCTGAGCAACCAGGCAGCATGTGATGGTGCTGGTCTGCTGGTATCCTGGCTGTGGGGGGCAGGGGTGGGTGGGGGCACGTGCTCCAGCAAAGGGGAGGGATGAGGGAGCGGACTGGGACTTGGATGTCTGAGTAGATGGTCCCAGGAAACCACAGGACTGGCACCGGTCCGTGTTCCCCAGCTTACCCCACAGAACGTGTTGTAGCACGTGCTTCACTTTACCACTGAGCATGAGTAACAGAGGCTTTCCTTCATTTGGCTTCATGATTATTTAACCTCCTCTCCCCACCGTTAACAGTTTTAGGAAGTGACTTCAGCAAACCCAGATGCACTTTACTGTTAGTTGTCACAGAAACTTCCGAGGCTGAAAGGACGCAAACCAGGAAGGTCCCTTCTCTGCCTCACCAGAGTGTGTATAGGGAAAAGGAGCCCAATGTTTGAAAAATGCTTAAAATGGGACTCCTGGGTGGCTCAGGTCATGGTCCCAGGCTCCTGGGATCAAGTCCCGAGTCAGGCTTCCTGCCCAGCGGGGAGCCTGCTTCTCCCTCTGGCTACTCCTCTTGCTTGTGTGTTCTCGTTCTCTCTCTCTCTCTGACAAATAAATAAAAATTTTTTAAAAATGCTTGAAATGGAGAGGCATGCCTTGTGTCTTTGGTGATGGTTGGAGAACTTACTACGTGTTTGTTTTCTGTCCTTCCCGGGGAATGAAAAGACACTCCCAGCCTCATTGGAATATGGTGCTTTCTTGTGCTTATCAAAGTACGTGTTTTAGGTTATTTTTTTTCTCCTTTAGAAGGCTGATTGAAGTGCAAGCCAGAGTGAATTTTGTAGCTTTCATAAGTGTTCTCAATTCATGTGGTCTTTTTGCAAGAACTACATGCATGTCCCTTGGAGGAAAGTCTAATTCCATATGCATGTGGTTGCAATAGTGTTGTTTTTTTGTTTTTTAAAACTTGTCCTGGTTAGCAGAAGTCGCATAATGAACCCTAAATGTATTCTGAACTGTTGCCTGGAAATCTGGCAGGTCATTGAGAACATGCTAAAAAGCCAAGATGAGCAACAATGCACACTCATTGTTAGTACTGGAAGTAGAATGCGGTACACATGACGTGTGTGTTTCCCAACGATTTCTTGTGTTAGGAGCTTGGTTGGGTTGTGACATAGGCCCAGCCCTGGGGGGCGCTGACATAAGGCTTTTCATTGCTTGATACACTGCTTTTAGTAAAACCACATCATTCATTCATTCATTCTTAAGTTTCTAAAGAGACGGCGTCGAGTCTGGCGTATCAGACCTTTCACTTCAGCCTTTGGCACATAGACTTCATTGTCAGGTACCCCTGGGATGAAAACAATCCCTTTTATTTTTCCTTTTCTCAAGCCAGCAAAACAAAACAAATCCCAAGCCTTGTTAGTTCACCTTGATAAATAGCTCTGACTTAAAATGTATTAGGAGGGGAGCCAAACAAACTAAGGAGCAGGGAGACGTCTTTTAAGAGACACTAAGTTAGTGTCTAGTCTAGTTATCTATCTATAAGTCTAGTTATCCAGGATGGAACTGATTTGGCTTTCTCGGATTTGGGGCTCTCTGTATTTTGTTTGCATTCTGTTTCTACCTCCTACCACTGTCTTCATTTAACCTGAATTTTGCTCTTTGTTTTTGCCTGTTCCTCTGTTTTTCTTTTTTCTTTTGCTTGAACTTACTTGCTCTCCTAAGAAGAATTACTTGTGCATGATGTAGTATTCTGCAAAACAAACCAAGCCAAAAATCCCCTCCCCCTTCTCCCTCTTCCTCTCCAGCCAAGAAATGCAAAGCAATTAATTCAGAGTAAGCGCACGGATCTCTTTTCTTTGGGTATATTGACATCACCTCTTAGGGAACTCAAGATTGTCCATAAATCCTCTGAGGTCCATTGAGGCTCTTTGGGTTTGTCCGGAGGAATATTCCATAGCCTGGAATGTGGAACTTTTGAATTCATGTGTATTTTGTAGATGGCGCTTAGAGCTTATGTAAGGGAGTTGAACTGTCCTCCATTTGAAATTGACCTATGCTACTTTTTAGCTATGTGCCCTCAAACAAGTTGCTTAACCTCTCTGTCTTGGGTTTTTCATCTACGAAATGGGTAAAAATAAAGTATTAAGGTTTGTGGATATTGTGAGGACACAGAGTGCCCACTACCTACGTAGTATACACTCAGTAAATAGAAGCTGTTGCACAGCTGTGTACTTCTGTTTGAGCAATGCATGTAGGGTGATCCACGAATGCCCCGGGATGAGTGCATTAGTAAGGCCGCTGTGAGAGACAAAGGAGGCAGGGAGAAATTCAGACAGTTAAGGGTTAGTGTGTGATGGGCCAGTTCAGGGTGCTGTGATGCTGGGCAGGGCTGCCTTTTGAGGATAGTTGATCTTGTACAGCACCCACATCCTCCCTGACCCTTCTCTCTCGGGAGAGTGTTGATAGAATCCAGATGGCAGTTTAGAGACCTATCTTTGTCATGGGGGGATTAATGTTGGGAAGAACAGTTAATGCTCATTTTAGGTTGTGATTTTGGTTTCTTTTGAATCCTATTTATAACATTATAGAGTGCGTGTGTCTTTGAGAGAAAGGGGTGAGGGAGGAGAGAGGGAGAGAGAGAAGGTACGGAATGTGCGTTTTCTCACCCTTAGCCGTCTCTCTTGCACTGGAAAGGGTCGATCAAACCACATTTAAAGTCATCCCTTTTCTCTTTAGAATATAGGGTTTTCTTTTTCTGTTTAAAGAGAAAAATTGGGGGCACGTGGGTGGGCTCAGTGGGTTAAAGCCTCTGCCTTCAGCTCAGGTCATGATCCCAGGGTCCTGGGATCGAGCCCCACATCGGGCTCTCTGCTCAGCGGGGAGCCTGCTTCCTCCTTTCTCTCTCTCTCTCTCTCTCTCTCTGCCTCTCTGCCTACTTGTGATCTCTGTCAAAAAAAAAAATAAAGAGAAAAATTTTATATTTTCATAGTTACTTCTTAGCAAATGGAGTTTATATGTATTTCTATGTACGGAAATTACTGTTAAAATAGATCTTCTAATGGCATTAATGGCGAAGAATTTACTATGATCGTAGGATTTGGAGTTTTTGTGGAAGATCCTGAAATTACTTTTCAAATGCTTTTGTTTGGCAACAATACATGCTTGTGCCATTTAACTTACAAATCCATCTGTTCATCACCAGAAACTTAATCCACACACTTGGAAAGAATTCATCCCAGTGCTGTTTGGAAAGAAGTTCATGAACAAGCTGTGAGGGTTTTTTTTATGGGTTTGTTGAACCTTTTGATTTTAAATAAAGGAAGGAGTTTGAGCCGTGAGCCGTTGCCTTTCCCAGAAAGTTTCGGTACAGACTTTGAAAGATCTAAAGCAATTTGAGATTGGAGATGAGAATTTATTAGGCTTGGGGGGTGGTGGTGAGCTTTTCTGGTGTAAATCTGAACACATATAAAACACCTATTTTCGCAGTCAGATTATTGGCTATTTAAAAGTTTGAGTAGTACTCTGAGCTGGGGAGCTAGTACTCTGAGCTGGGAAGACACTCTAATGAGCTATCAGTGCATAATTTGGCAGCATCCATCCAATCTATGTATCCTTGAACTTGATGTTTCCATTACTAGGGATTTGCTCCAGATACATACTGCAAAGGATATTTTGTAGTATAGGTAGGAAGGTATTGGAGACCGCATTGCCTCTGGACTTAAGTGAAAGAGGCAAGATAAGATGCACAGGGTGGGAAGAGCGTACTCTGTGCACACACATACCATCTGTGTGCATGAGAAAGGAACAGAGACATGTTTAGGAAAGTGATCTATGAAAAATGTTTCGCAAAGGATAAGTAAACTGCAGATAGGAACTACATGGGGAAAAGGACCCTGGGTAGGGGGTGGCAGTGACTTCTTTTAAATACCTTTTGGTATGGTTTGAGGTATTTTACCATGTGTATATGTTAATTTTAGATTGAAATAGAAATTAGGAGTAACAGATGGGCCTTCACCCCACTGCCACTTTTGACATGACCAGGAGTCCATTGCAGTGTAAGAGTGTAAGCTTTATTTTCATGACCAAGTTAATGCCTAGCATTCATGCGTGTTTTTTTAACCCACAGGACAACCAAGATGGATCATCCACTGAAGGAATCTTTGTATCCAAAATAGTTGACAGTGGGCCGGCAGCCAAGGACGGAGGCCTGCAAATTCATGACAGGATTATTGAGGTATGTGAACACTGGCTAGTGTCTTTTAATAGGCCGAATGCCATCGCGTCTTTGTCTCGTTGGGTGCAAGATGTTTGGTCGGGAAGGGAGGCCTAAGCTGGTGGATGGCTGGTCAGGAGAACTCTCCCGTTGTGTGGGACGATGGAGAGCACTGATTGCCTCGGTGTTAAGATTTGTTTATGTTAAATATAGAGAAGCCAGATTATGAGTGGCATGTTCGCAATTTGGCTGTCTTTCCGCGGCCTCGCATCTGTTTTGTACGCTTCAGTTAGAGCTCTGTGCGAAAGCCGTTGGAGAGTTGTGTGTTAGTTAGAACCAGATGAACAAACCTCTGTTGGGCACATTGTGTCGGCGTTCGCGTCGTTCACCAGGCGAAGATCGGGGCCACTCTGGAGGTCTGCTCGCATCTTCCCGGCTCATGGCACGCAGTTGTTGCTACAGATGGATGCACTGTTCTCTCTGCTGGGTTTGTCTGTCATGTGGAGTACGAGGTGACTGTCCGGGGATGTGTGGGCAGAGGTTGACGGTCAGGATCGTCACTCCCATTGTCCCGAATTCTTCATTTTCAGGTCTTCGTGGAGCATTTTAAGCCTTTATAGAGCAGGTTCATGGATTTGCTCTGGGGGTAGGAAGACCTCTCGCCTCACCACCCAGCGCACTGGGATAGGGTCACACAGCGTCCTCGGATGCCCCAGGTTGCCCAAAGGGCGAGAATTATTCGTTGCCTCATGGTATGGGCTCTTGGTGCAAAGTTGGACACAATGGGCTCCTTTTTGCCGACCCTTTCGACCGCTCTTTTGATGGGTCAGTACATGGATAAGTTGTCAGGTCTCCTGTGAGGAAGAAATAAGATAAGAGAGTGCAGGATGGTATGTTGAATCCCACAAGAAAGGCCCCCCCGGGCCATAGCCACGACATGGCAAGTTAGACGGGGAACCGGAAAAACCGCTCCGACGCCGCTGACGCTGGCTGAAACACATCAGCAGGGTGTGTGTATTTCTTGAGTGTTTTCGTGGTCTGTTTCCAAACCTTGGACCGAGTGGGAACTCGGACTGTGAGATAAGCTATATGCCAAGTTCACATAAGCCACTGGAGGTTGGCCACATGCTTCTCCCCGGGGAAGGGAGCCTGGAAGACCGAGAACAAAGTCTCGCCTTCCCAGTCTTATTTGGATGAATTTCACGATGTGCAAAGCAGTACACTTGAGGAGCATTTATATCCTCGGGAAAACATACAGTTCAACCTCACAGGGAACGCAAACTGAACATGTTAGGGTCTAAGATTCATTCTTCTGAGGGAGCAGGTATGTTGTGGTAACGGACATATGAAAAGGATACTTGATTTTGTTTTCAGGACATTATTAATATTGTTACATCCCCATTGACTTTTCAAAGCATTCTGAAACTTGGAGCTCTTTCTACTGCCTGTTTTGGGGTCCCCTTTTATACTTCCCAGGTCAGGGGAGTGGATTTTCCATAACAGGAATTTGCTTGTGTAAGAGCACTTTCTTAAGAGCTCAAAGGCATACTTACTTTTTCTTTCTTTCTTTCTTTTTTTTTTTTTTTTAAAGAGAGAATACATTTTCTGAGGCTATTGTTCAGAAAGATAAGTACAGCTTCCGTTGCCAAGGGTTTGGGGGAACAGCCAGTTTCTCTAAGTAATGGAATTTCATTGCTCTTATGTTTTGCAAATGAGGAATCTACAGCTGGGCAGGATTTTCTCTTGGCAAAGGGGGGAATCCGTATTTGAATTGTGGAGGACGGTTTCTGGTAAGTCACATTCCTCTTTTGGATAGTATGTAAAATATTAATCACAGCCCCGTGTTGAGATGGAAAAGAAGGGTGAGCACAATAGAGCAACAATATATGTGTCACTGCAATTGACACACCGTGCCCTTCTTGGTTAAATCCTGATCTCTTTTGACAGGATACAGTGATTCCCATGACTGAAAAATATATACCCTGGTTCACCTCGTCTCTGTCGGAGCTCATTACCAGGCATGAATTTGATTATTTTAAGTGTGCCTGTGTTTCATCACAAAGGAGAGTCAGGCACTTTCTAGTTTTCCACCATATTTCTTCCTTTTCAGGGGAGTGGGCAGACGACCGCAAGATCTCCACTGTAAGAACCTTTATTTTTGCAGGAGGGTGCTTTTATCTTAAACTCACGGAGACTCACTGAGTCTGGCCCTTAGTGCAGCATCTTTAGCAGTTCCTCTGCTCCTACTCCTCTCTGTGCCCTGAGACCGGAGTGGTGGTCCCCCCCGCCCCATCTCAGAGGCAGGCCCTCTCCCTTCATTTTTTTTAGTGACAGTTATTTTCTCAGGGCCACCCATCCTGCAATGAAATGAAATTTGTAAGTAATATTTACACACACACACACACACCCCTAATTGTAAGCTCTCTATCAGCCATAATAGAAAAATAAAAGGAAGGTAATTGATAATAAAATACGTCCTCAGGATGTAAACGGACGGGCACAGCGACATTGGAAGACCCCATGATGCTGCAGGTGCTTGTGCCTCCTTGTAGACTGAACACGAGGTCCCCGCTGTCAGGGCTGCCAGCGCGGGCGGGTGGTGCTGGGGACTCCGGTGCTCGGAACCCTGGGGTCATGTGATTTGGTTTCCTGCACTGGTGAGCAGGCTGTGGTTAAGTTTTGGCACCGCGAAGTACAGTCTTTTTGTGATTTGCCCACGTGTGTGTGTGTGTGTGTATTTTTAAAATTGTGTTAAAATAAAAAAATTGTGCTAAAATATACATAACATAATATTTAACCATTTTTAATCTTTTCTATGGCACTAAGTATGTTCACATTGTCGTGCAACTGTCACCACCATCCATCTCCAGAACTTTCTCATCTTCCTACAGTGGAGCTGTGCCCCTTAAACAACCCGCCACTCTCTCTAGCCCCACCTCATGGAGGCCACCATTTTGCTTTCTGTTTCTATGCACTTGACCACTCTAGATACCCCATGTAAGAGGAATCATACAGTCTTTGTCTTTTTGCGTCTGGCTCATTTCATCCAGCAGGATTCCCCCTCCAGGTTCGTCCATATTGGAAGATGCATCAGAATTACCTCTTCTTTCAGACTCAGTACTGTGCCACTCTGTGTATAGATGCATGTATTGCATTTTGTTTCTCTCTCTGTCCATTGACAGACACGCTTGGTTTACTCCCACCTTTTGACTGTTGTGAATAGTACTGCTGTGAACAGGGTGTACATTCTGTATATATTTAAAGGGGGAGGGGGGGAAGAGGAAGAACCCTTAGTGTTTAAATGTAACGGAGAGTTAGGTTCTCCACTCAGATAATTCTAAAGCATTTGTTATTTTACCTTCCTGACGGTCTGGCGGAATATGTGGAAGTCGCAGTAGAAACATAATAATTGTGCAGTGCCTGGGACTCTGCGCATTTTGGGACTTCTAGCATCTCTGGTCCCCACCCTGATTATGCCCATGAGTGCCCCCACAGATTTCCAGCATGCTCTCAGGACGTGAAGGGGGTACCAGGGAGAATCTCTGGGTTAGATCTTAGTCCAACACTTAGGGTGTAAGGTGGGCTACTCAGAGCAGAGTTGTCAGCATTTCCCTGTTCCGGCCTGACTGCTTGGATTCCATCTCCGGGGGCTCTAAAGGCCTGATAAGAAAGGCTGAGCTGGCCCGGGCTGGAAATCTTGGGCCCCTCGGATCAAGTGTCCTCTCAGCCCACATGGTTGCAACTTTGGAGTATGGCTGATGGTTTCTGTTGACACCTCCTGTCCCCATCTGCCCTGGATAGGGACAGACAAACAGTTGTGCCCACCCTTCCTCACATTTGACACTGAGATATAGCAACTTCTAACTTAGCATTTGTTTCTGATTTTTTTTTTTTTTTTTGTATATGTGTCTTCTCCCTGTATGTACTAATGAGCTGCCTCAGGCCCTTTTCATAACTTCTGACCTCACCTTTAGTTACATATATTCAAACCTTATTTAGAAAACTTAATTTCTCCATTGTACTTTTTGTACTCGTTCTAAACCATAAATGCCCTAGTGGTTCTAGTTTTTCTGTCTCAGAGCCTCACCTGCTTTCTGAATTCCCTTTTGAAGGCAAGGCAATGGTCGTATACCTCAGTACCACCAGATTTCTCAGAGGAACTATGCTTTTCTTCTTTGTAATAGCTTGAAACCTTTGGAAAAAATCTTCCCAGTGCCCCCTGAGTGTGCATTAACCAACGTAAACAGGTTTCATCACAAATATAATGCTTGTTTCTGTAACCTTTAGAGTTTACTCTGGACCAATCACATTTTCCCCAATTCTACTGTAAGTGATTTCAAGAAACCAAAAGGTGGAAAAATCACATATAGTTGACATTATTTTCAAAAATCCCTTCGGGATGTCCCATGTGGGCAGCATACATCTCTCCCTAAGTCCATCCAGCTGGTTTTCCCAGCACTGGAGCATCCCGCCGTCTCCTCGGCTGACTACCATGTGAGGCATTTGACTTCTTATGCAAATACCGCATTTGGGTGAAATGCTCATGCCAAGAAAAGCACAGAAGAACCAAAGCCTACTAAGAAACTAGCGAATTCACTTGGAGACATGTGTGATTGATATGTTCATTTCTTTCCTCACTCAGTTTTTTTTTAGCCACATGGCTGATCTAGCAGGTACGTGACCTTATGATGTAACTCACTGAAACTCTTAAACCTCTGTAGAGGCCATCCGCAGGATGTGCCTTTTTTTTTTTTTTTTTTTTTTTTTTTGCCAGTTTTCAGGTTTCTGAAGTTGGAGAACTGAGCTCGTGGCTGCATTCTACGAGGCTCCCATTTGGTAGTAAGTGTACTTCTGTAACAGTTGCTGGATTAAATGGAATGTCCTGTTGTTCTCTGAGAGAGCAGATGTGATGGGGTGCAGTGAAGGGGTGGGGGGTTGCCGAGAACCATTATTTTGTACAGTCTTCTGTGAAAAGTGTTCTTGGTGGAAGCGTCGGGATTTGAAGGCCCAGCGTTGTGGTCACGGAGCTGTGAAACCTCAGTGGCTTTGGTGTAAACCAGTTACTCTGTTGTGTTTGCTGTGGGTTTAGTTAGCCTGTCATTGCTGATAAGGCTGGGTTATGGGATTGGCAAGAAAGGTTTAACAGTACCTTCCCTTCCAGAGCCAGACTCTGATAGAACAAAATGAGGTTTCACCATTTGTTACTGTTAGAAGGTACTGTTCTGAGACTGATGAAAACTGCAAAATGGGCTATGAATTCATCTGATGAAGCATTTATTTATAAAAAGAAAACTTACGTTTATAAAGATTCTCTTTTTTTTTTCCTATTAACTTTTTTGACATAATTTCAGACTTGTATAAATGAATTCCTATATCATCTGTATCCAGATTCCCCAGATACTTACATCTATTACATTGACTTGAATCCCCTTCACTCTTAATTCCTAAATACATCAGTGTGTGTGTGTTTTTTAGCAATAAGACATTCTCTTACATAACCGCAGCACATTTATCTAAGCCAGGAAATTACCATTTGTGGAGCCCTGTTATCTACCGAAATTATTCAGATTTCACTAATAATCCCTATGATGTCCATTACAAGTGAGAGGAAATCCCAGATCACAGATTTTATTTACTTGTCGTGTTTCTTTAATATCTCTTACTTTAGTATCTCTTACTTACTTTGGTATCTCTTACTTACATACTTTAATATCTCTTACTTACTTACTTTAGTATCTCTTACTTTAGTATCTCTTACTTGATAGCACTTAGTTTCTGTCCTGCATGCTACTCGTATTTGGAAGAACACAAACCAGGTCTCTTGTAGTGTGTCTCTCAATTTGGTTTTGTCTGTTGCTCAGGAGTATGGATTTAGGTGGCACCTTTTGAGCAAGGATACCATGGAAGTGATCATGTGGCTTTCTCAGCATGCCCTGTTGGGAGTCATGTAATGTCAATTTGTCCCTTCATTGGTGACATTAATTTGGACTGCTTGGTCCAAGTCCTATCTGCCAGACTTCTCCACTCACTATCAAGTTAATTTTTCCTCCTTTACCTTATATCTTATGGGGGATATTTTGAGGCCATGTGAATATCCTGCTGTTCCTCAAAGTTGAAAATACTGGTTTTAGCGTCCATTTATGATTTTTACTTGAATTGATTATTATTAAGACGGTGGACAAATGGTAATTTTCTAACTGCATTCCTCTGTGTTTATTAGTTGGCTTTCCACTATAAGAAAGGGTATTCTTTCCCCCCTATTTTTATCTGCCTATTTATCTGCATTGATCCATTCATTTCATCTGTCCATCTCAGTATGGACACATAGATTCTTATAATTTGGTTGTCCCGTGGGCCAGTTTTGGCCAGACAGACCCCTTTAAAAGATGGTACCTATATCCTTTTGATGTGTTCCCATCATTTTTTGAGTACTTTCTTTCTGTTACAACAGGATGTTTCTGGTTCATTCTGTACTTGTCTTGCCCCAGTTGTGGCATCAGCTACTTTTCCAAGCAGCTGCATTTGGTGAGGTGTAGTGTTTGAAACTATATTGGGGTGCTAGGCTGATCATTATGATTGTGGTTTCATTGCTTTTTTAATTAATTTTTTGAGAGAGTGCACATGCACGAGCGTGTAAACTGAGGTGGTGGGGCGGGGAGAAGGAGAGAGAGAATCTCAAGGAGACTCCCCGCAGAGTGGGGAGCCCAGTGCAAGGCTCAGTCTCATGACCTGAAGAGCATGACCAGAGCTGAAACCAAGAGTCAGACACTTAACCAACTGAGCTACCCAGGCCCCCTGGGTTTCATTACTTCTATGCACTCTCAGTAGATAGAGCTGGAAAATGTAAATATGCACATATCAACACACACGGTGTCATCATCATCAACATTAATACCTCTGCATTTATTTCTTTATTCATTCTTCTTTATATATTTGAAAACTATGCCTTTATCAGTATCTCTAGTTCCATTCCAAGTCAGCATGGCTAATTCTATTCTTCCTCTTAAAATATTTGTAACTCTTAAGAGAGTCCCTTTGGAAGTAGTGATGAATGTACTCTTTTACCTTTGAATCAAATCTCTGACTTTTGCTTCGATGTTGTCAGTGAATTAAAAATTGTTGATGAAAATTGTTTAAAATCTTTATTATTTTGGTTTGATTTTGGAGAAAAAAATTTGCTATAAACTAGATGATTGCGTAATGTATCTGAGTATTTCTTGTGTAATTGTATACAGGAAATTACTACTACTAAACAGGCACAGATAGACACAAGCCCTTTCTGGGCACTGTTAGAAATAAACACATGAGCTTTTCTTGGTGTCTTTTGCAGTGACTGATACCCACTGACCATGTTCAACAGAGGAGAGGAGGGAATCCTGGGGCATTTATTTTCTTAGAACTAAAACCTATTCATGTCAATTTGAAATTTCTAACTATTGCCTCATTTACCTAAATAATGTTTTGATGAAGGAGACTTGGTATCATCTAATCCATATTGCAAAGACTCTTTGTTACCTGCAAAAATAACCTGGTTTTAGAGACAACTTAATAGTATGGATTCCAACTCTCCATTTCCAGAGACAGAGATGAGAGTTTTATTTTACATACCAATTTTGATGGATACACAGTGTTAAACCCTGGATTGTCATGTGGAAAGGTTTTGATGTCCTGTCTGGATGGGATGGAGATGAGTGTGGTGGTCATTTTTTTTTTTTTTTTAAGATTTTATTTTTAAGTAATCTCCACACCCAATGTGGGGCTCAAACTTACAACCCCAAAACCAAGAGTCTCACACGCTAACAACTGAGCCAGATAGGAGCCCTGAGTGTGGTGGTCATTTAATGATAGTTGCCATCAGCTCAGAGAGGAGAGGGATGAGGTATTTGCTAGAATGGATCCCCTTAAGGGACGTTTTTGGAGTGACTGTATTATCATTTGCAAGTCATGACTCTGATTTCATTGGCATTGAATGTACTCAGTTATCATGTATCAGTCAGTCTTTTTGGTCTTCACATGTAAAATAAAGCAAACACACACACACACACACACACACACACACACACACACACACACACATATACACACATACATACATATATATACACACACACATATATATATGTATATATATATATTTCTCCTCCTGCCTTTGTGTTTAATTTTTTCCTCCTGCCTCTGTGTTTAATTTTCATCTTACTTAATGGCCTATATTACAGCAATGGAAGATCCTGGCAAAATGATTTAAGGTACCTCTAAAATGCAGCTGGTTCTTTTAGTTCTAGAAGGTACATATTGAGGTGGAAAAAGCCCCAAGATTTAGATCAAGACACCCAAGTTCAAGTCCCCACCCAGGTACCTACTCTGTGGTCTCAGTATCCTCAGTGCTGAGCCTTGACTTCTTCATTTCTAAAGTGGAAGAGCATTACTGGCTCCCTTACCTGTCACACTCTGCAGGTGGATCAAGGAGATAATATAAATCAGGGATTTTGCTGTTAAGTATAAATGTGAAGAATTGGCTTTTTTTTTTTAATTAAAACTTTAGCATCTGACACAAGAACTTAATACCGAATCTAAGTATAGATGTCAGCAAAAATAATTTTGAGAGGCACCTGGGTGGCTCAGTGGGTTAAAGCCTCTGCCTTCGGCTCAGGTCATGATTCCAGGGTCCCGGGATGGAGCCCCATATCGGGCTCTCTGCTCAGCAGGGAGTCTGCTTTCCCCCTCTCCACTCCCCCTGCTTGTATTCCCTCTCTCACTGTGTCTCTCTCTGTCTAGTAAATAAATAAAATCTTTAAAAAATAATAATTTGGGGGGCACCTGGGTGGCTCAGTGGGTGAAAGCCTCTGCCTTCGGCTCAGGTCATGTTCCCAGGGTCCTGGGATCGAGCCCTGGATCGGGCTCTGCTCAGCGGGGAGCCTTCTTCCTCTTCTCTCTTTGCCTGCCTCTCTGCCTACTTGTGATCTCTGTCTATCAAATAAATAAATAATCTTAAAAATAATAATAATAATTTTTGAGATCCGTTTTCCTCTTGTTCTGTGTTTTAGCAAGAATGTAGTGTTGCTGCTGTAGGATGATTGAGAAAACTCTGATCTATTTCAGGTAGTCATCCTCTCCAGAATTAACACTATGACCAATTAAAGCCAAATATACCACCTTAAATCCCTACCTTTAAAAAAATTCTGTATTCATTGTTTCTAGAGACTATACTGATGTATTGACTTTGTTAATGTTTATTAGTGTTGTTGTTATTGTCTCATTATTTTGCTGTTAAAATTAGCTTTTCAAAAAAAAAAAAACAGGTTTCAGTGAACATCTTTGTAACAGACATCGCTGTACACCAGCCAGATAAACATACAGATCAAGAATGGGACATATGGCATGACGTAATTTGTGTATTTTAAAGGCATTTATATATATTAGTCTTTTCATAGGAAAAATACTCTGAGCTAATAAACATTTTATAGTTATTACAGTAATTTTGTGGGGTGGGATTATGGGCAGTAAGTTTGAATTTCTGAAGTCACATTTCTGTAATGTTGGAATTCTCCAAAGTGAGTATTATTTTTATAATCCATAAAAAAGCAAAGGTGAAAAGTGTGATGAGTTAGAAGTTTCTGCTGAGTTTTAAGTGTCACAAGGCTAACTGCTGCTTGTATGTTTCCTTTAAAAGGTTAGTTGACATTCTCAGGGCGCCCAGCTGGCTCAGTGGGTTGAGTGTCTAACTCTTGACTCAGGTCGTGATCTCAGGGTCCTGAGATGGAGCCTCACCTTGGGCTCCCCGCTCAGTGGGGAGTCTGCTTGAGATTCTCTCTCTCCCTGTCCCCCCCACCCCATTCCGGTGCTCTCGCTCGCTCGCTCTGAGTAAATCTTCAAATAAATAAAAACAAAACATGACGTGACATTCTCATTTCTGAAAGCTCACAGCATCTGCCTCAGGCCTGGAGATGGGTGAACAGCTAGCTTTAGGCTGAAACTCTGGGAACAGGGCATTGGCTGCCACCCCCCCCCCCCCGCCCCCCACCCTGTCCCAGCTCAGATGAATCAAAGTTCACTTCCTTTGACACCGTGTTTGGCTCCACAGAAGGTTTCAGTCTATCCCTCATGGCCATTTCTTAATAAAAAGACTTAATTGGATCATTTACAAAGCATTTTAAAATCAAGAATATATTAGAAGGGACTAGTGTCCCCATTAAATTTTTTGAATACAGATTAGGTTAAAAAGGTAAATTTTTGGTCATTTCTCAAGGACGACAAAGCAAAACCACAAACCCTTGACAAACAGTATGGATAAGGGGCGCCTGGGTGGCTCAGTGGGTTAAGCCTCTGCCTTTGGCTCAGATCATGATCTCAGGGTCCTGGGATCTAGCCTCTCAGCAGGGAGCCTGCTACCCCTTCTCTCTCTACCTGCCTGTCTGCCTACATGTGATCTCTTTCTCTCTGTCAAATAAATAAAATCTTAAAAAACATTACAGATAAGATGCATTTTGGGGGTGCCCAGGTGGCTCAGTCAGTTGAGTGTCTCACTCTTGATTTCAACTCAGGTCATGGTCTCAGGGTCCTGGGGTGGAGCCCCCCACGTCAGTCTCTGTGCTTAGTGGCGAAGTTGCTTGAGATTCCTTTCCCTCTCTCTCTGCCCCTCCCCACCACACGTGCTCTCTCTCTCTCAAATCTTTTTTTAAAAGATGCATTTTATAGTCACTCATCTTCTTTACACATGGTATCTAGACGCTTACCTTTAAGTATGGGGGTTTTGAGGACAATTTTATTAAAAATTTTTGTTTTTCTGTCTTTATAAGAAAGGCAAGATGAGTGTGGTTATACTGTTAGTGAATTTGAAAGGTATATTGGGATGGTCAGACATAAGTGGTAAGCTGAATGTGGGGCATTTGCTTCCTGAGAGGCACTGGGGGACTCTTCAAAGCAACAGTTTAATATGATTTTGGAGATAAAAAGTAAGCACAGTCCCTGTAGATTAGGGTGCTGTGAACAGGAGGAGGGAGTGTTGAGTTAGAAATTGTCAGTGCAAATTGCAAATGAGAAGACTTGGGGCAGTTTGGTGGCTGTGAGCACTGATCTGCCACTTTCACTGGGGATTCTGAATGCCCTGGGGTGGGAAGCAGCAACAGCCCGGCTTCCCTAATGATGATTAATGGTCCCCAGGAGTCTCACAGGGGAGAGCAGCTGGTACAGAGCTCCTCTGTCTGCCCTTGCCACACAGAGTTCCACGGGGCTCCAAGGAGACCTTTGCCTCTTACCCTGTCTTTGTCTGTTTGGATACCCATTTGAACTCCAGAGAGTGTGTCCCACCCCCTTTCTCCTGAGGGTGGCACTCCCTGCTGCCTTTTTGGCTCTTCTGATTCTCTTATTTCCATCTTTCATCACTTCCTCTTTCCTCCTGGTCCTAGTGAGTCATTTGACAGCTCTCCGGGATCAGGAGAACTGAAAGCCTGAAAGCCTCAGAGTGTTGGTTTTACATCTGCTCTTCCACCTCCCAAAAGAGACATTCCAGTCCATTTAAAATATGCCATATATATATATATATATATACATATATATATATATATATAGTTTGTGTGTGTGTGTATACAAATATATATATATACACACACACACACACATATATATATATATATATAGTTTTTCAACATTTGGAAAAACTCTGGGAACAGAATCAATTTTGGCAGTCTCTAATCAAAGAAGACAGTTCTTACTCTTTTCATAGAATGATTGTTGCTGAGAAATACTGTCTCTGGACACACTGATTTGAGAAATCGTTAGCTAGACTCTTAAAACTTCTATCTAAAAAGTTACTAGGTGTTTATTTAAACATTTGGGAGGAAAGTGATTATATAGAGTGATCTATGGGTTGTGACTTACTAAAAATCTTCATGTCCTGTGAGTTTTGGGGATAACAGTGAAGAGAAACCACTAGCCAGCATGTTTGCTTTTTGGGTGTGCACTGAGTTCTTCCTAGCCTGTGAAAGGTCAGGATCCTCTCCTTTAGAAGCTAAAATGTGGTCGCTGGCTCTAGGGTGTTTACTCATGAGACCAGTGTTTGGAGCAAGATGTCTGACACTAGGGTTTTAAGATAGCTGGGGAGTGTCTAGAATGGCTAAGAGTCACAGACTCTGGAATCAGTTCCACCATTACCTACTGTTGGCTTTGAAAGTAAAACTGCCATTTTTCCGGCCAAAGATGGGTTTATCTGGGAATAGTAGAGAATTCGAATCTGAGGCAAACAGGCTCTGGAAAAACCATAGGCAAGACCAAAAAGCAAAAGAGAGGAATTCATTTTATGGAATAGAAGGAGGAACTTGGTAAGTGTTGTTTTGAGCTTAAGTCTCTTCTAGAGGGAAGCAGGAATTCTTGGTGGTGATGGTGTCTTATTGGCTGAGTCGCAGGGGCGGTTGATTTCTTATAGGAGATATAACATACATATTTCCTTGTTGGGATTCTTCTTATAGAGTTCTATAACTGACAGTTCTTTTAGTAACTGATGCTGGATAGTACAGCTCTCCCTACCTCTCCCAGCCTCTCCTTCTAGCATCTCAAGTCCACTCTGGTGAAGTTTCCCTATATTAATTTTCATACTACCCTCGTGACCTTGGGCAAGCTCATTCCTGGCACTGCTTTTTTTCTGTTAGATGTGGACACAGTTACAGATATTACAAGGTTGCTGTAATAAAGAAAATAATGTATGTGTCTGAATAATATAAATTTGGCCCAAGAATAAACACTCGCCAGGTGGTTCGCTTTGCTGGGTTCTTTCCTGTAGCTCTGTAGAGGCTGGCCTAGAGGGACCTATCAGTGAGCGCGTGCTTTGATGATGACGGTTCTACGGCATAGTTTTGTGACCCTGAAATTACAGTTGTGAGTAGATCATTTTAATTTGTCTTAGAGTTCTTTTTTAAATTAGTGACCCTTGGAATCTGGACTGCGAAAGAGCTGTCACTTCCTAAAGCTATAGAAATCGCAGTAATTGATCAATCAAAAATAATTCTTAATTTACATCATAGTGTGAACAACATGGTAATTCGTTGCATATGTGCTGACTTCAGTGTTCTAAAAATACCGTAAAACAATTGCATGGTTAAGATCAGCTATTTTTAAAATGCCAGACGAGAATAAGATTTCCATTTTTATATTGACTCACAAAGAATATTGGGATTTTCTTAAAATCGTGAAGAGTCTCTATGACTACATCTTCCTTTAAGATTGCAAGTTATGTTAAAAGTCCAGTGGTGCCCAGTGAAGAAAAAGAGGCTTTTTTTTTGACAAGTAATTTTACCTCTCTTTGCTTTATTTAGGTACCTGAAAGATCTTGAAAATATTTGTGCAGTGTTGATAGCTCTCCTTTGGGGGCCTAGCATTATATTTGTCACTAAGAAATGGATAAAATTACAGTATTCTTTGTACTAGATATTATATTTTACATTATTATAAAATGACATGTTTGTGTTTTCTGTTGTCTGAAACCATTTTTTATAGAGTCTTAGCTTTTAAAGTTTTTTTTTCTTAAATGAAAAACATAGATTACGGATGATTATTGCTTATTATATTTGTGATTTCCTTGGTGTTTATGAGCAATTCTAAAAATTTCAAAGAGGAAAGTGTATTTGTATTGTGCTCATTGTAAAGGTGAAGATGTTGAAAGTGGAGAGAATTTCTTAGTGTGGCAGATTTGGGAAAGAAAAATGGGGACAGGGGACATTTTCAGAATTTTCTCTTGAGACTTCGTAAGCATATTTTGTAATTATTGCCTTTTCTGAATTACTTTGCCCTCTCCCGTGAATAGCACAGGACCCTCCATGTATTAGGTTTTGGACATAGGTTTGAATCGATGTATGTGTTTAGTCGTGGATAAGAACATGGAAGGAGGACCTAAATCCAGCTATGGGTCACATGGGTCACTTGTGAGATTTTGCTTTTCTTTTGTTTGAATCACTCCTTGGAGACCCAAGACCAATTGAATGGAGTTCTAAGCTGTTTTTTAATACAATTCCCATTTAGTAACCTTTGTTTATAATTTGTAAGAAATGAAGGGGGAATCCGGTGGGCAGACGGTATTATGTAGAGGCAAAAAAATCTTTGTTTTGGGTCGCCTGGGTGGCTCAGTGGGTTAAAGCCTCTGCCTTCGGCTCAGGTCATGATCCCAGGGTCCTGGGATCGAGCCCCGCATCGGGCTCTCTGCTCAGCAGGGAGCCTGCTTCCCTTCCTCTCTCTCTCTGCCTGCCTCTCTGCCTGCTTGTGATCTCTGTCTGCCAAATAAATAAATAAAATCTTTAAAAAAAAAAAAATCTTTGTTTTGCCAGAGTGTCTTAATTACCTATGAACTCTACTCATAGGTAAATGTAGGTTACTCTTCCTGATACACTCAGTCTTATAAGTGAAATGTAACAAGTCTCATCTGCTGAACTCCTTAGATTTAATAGTACATACAGGGAATTATACTAATTCAGAGAGAAGAGGACAAGAAAGAAGTGGTTACTTCTTTTGAAATCTTTCCCTTTCCTCTTTAGTTTTTTGACAGTTAAGTACATAGACGTGTCCGTTCTTTTTTTGCCATAATTAGAATATTAAAGACATTCAGTGGGAGCTGTTGGTAGTCTTTCATTAGAGTTGATCTAGTTCGAAGTGAACTTGTAAAACTTGAAACAGAGATTTAAGGAGAGAAAAATCTGGTAAGCTTCCTTTCCTTCCAAATCCGTTTATTCCAGTTGCGATTAAGCGTGATGCATGGGAGAGATACAAGCCAGAGGGTATAAAAACAACGTCCTCTGACTTCCCTGAAGCACCAGCCATTAAACTTTTATACAAATATGCAAGGGAGGAAGTTAGTCCTTGTGATGTACCATGGAGCGGGGGAGAGATTCTCCGTTCATCCGCAGAAAATCAGAGCGGTGGATGGTCCGTTGAGCCTGCTCCGCATTTCATGCTGAGCAGTAGCCGAAGCAAGAGTTTCTCAAACTGTAGTCCTTTACCACCTGCTCAGTTTTTGCCCTCTGTGCACCACCTGTTTTTGTTAAATACTTAACATTTTTCTGAAAGCAACAGACTTTTGTGTAACTTAAATTTACTCTGAAAGGAAACTGAGCCATGATTGTGGAAAGTCATTTTCAGGTGCTGTAAAGATAGCAGTAAAAATAAAAACAATAGAAGGGTAGAGTTGGTGAATTTCAGCTTGTACTTTTGCTGGCTGATCACAGTTCGTGAGCCTTGCTTTCTCTTCAAGAATGAAATTATTCTATGGGATTTCTCAGGATGATGACGGGGAGCAAGCCCTGGGAGAGACTTGGGGTGCTGGTCCCACTGGAGTCTTCACCTGAGTCTCAGTTAATGAGGGTACACATGCTGCAAAAATACATCAGGATATTCACTTCCGGTTTGTTCACTCCCTGTGTGTATGTTACACCTAGACAGTTGTATTTCTAAAAATGTTATGAACATTTAGGCCCCAAATGAATCTGTCCCCTAGGCGGAAGCACATCGGCTAGAGATGGACAACAGAATGGTTTGCTTGTGATGTCAGTGCAGGTCTTTGAATAGCATAGTCCCAAGAACCACCTACAGTCGTGTCACCTGCCCCTGACCTCATAATGGCCTAAGTAGGAAGGAGCCAGTCTGAGCTGACCGCTTTGTGTAGCTACTGAATTGTGTTTGGTTGAGCAATGAGGAGATTTTGGAGACCAGAATCCACCAACGGAGAAGGATGATGCCATCACTGATAAAGAATCTCTGAGGCAAAAAGGTAAATACTAGTGTCATAGGGTCCAACCCAGGGAATCCACTTTGGATCGACTTTTATGTGGATTTATACATTTTCTGAAAAACTGTGCTATCATTATGCATTCTTTTTTTTTTTTAAGATTTTATTTATTTATTTGACAGAGATCACAAGTAGGCAGAGGCAGGCAGAGAGAGATGGGGGAAGCAGGCTCCCTGCTGAGCAGAGAGCCCGATGTGGGGCTTTATCCCAGGACCCTGCGATCATGACCCGAGCCGAAAGCAGAGGCTTTAACCCACTGAGCCACCCAGCTGCCCCTCATTATGCATTCTAATTCCAGCTCTCTGTAGTGTGCTCATTTGTCAATTGGGGCAACCCAGACGTGGAAGAACTGTTCGAGCTCTGGAATGAATAAGTCATGGGGATAAAAGGATAGAATGGGCACCCGGGGGGCTCAGTCGGCTAAGCACCTGACTCTTGGTTTCAGCTCAGGTCATGGTCTCAGGGTCATGAGATCAAGCCCCACGTCAGGCTCCACGCTTAGTGTGGACTCTGCCAGGGGTTCTCTCTCTCTTTCTCCCTCTGCCCTGCCCTTCTGCTCACTCTCTCTCTCTTTCTCTCCAAAATAAATCTTTAGGGGAAAAAAAGGTAGAGCATAGGAAGTACAGTCCATGGTCTTGACGCAGGGTTGTGTGGTGGCAGGGTAGCTGTCCTCGTGGGGGGCCAGCATCATGTACAGACTCCTCAGAAAATCACTATCCTGTAAACCTGCAACTAATGTAACATTGTGTGTCACCTACACTTCATTTAAAAAAAAGAAAACAAAAAACCAAACCTGCTGGAACAGCTCCTTGTGCTAGACTGCTTTTCCAGAGACCTACGGTCTAAAATAGGCTTTACATACAAGCCAGGGGGGTGCTTGCAAACGGGACTGTGTCCTTTTTCCTACGTACAAAAATTGAACAAGTGTTGAGGAGAGAGACTTAACCCTCACTGCATGCAGCAGTCTGGTATTTCTATTTCATTCTTTTCTTTATTAAGGCTCATTGCTGCCCCCTTAGATGATTTCATGACTCACTAAAAGGCAGTGGTCAGCAGTTCCAAAGTGTTCTGCATGGGAGGACAGAGCTGAGCCTTCCGTGTTGACAGCAGGTGTCTTTCTCTGACACTATACTCTGGAGTCTGTCAGATTTGCTGAGGGCCTAAGCCCCAGCCTCTTGCTGAAAGAATGGGGTCAAATATGATACTAGAATATGACTTGTCTTTGCAAAAATAAGTCTCATTCCCTGTCAGTTTTCCACTTAGGAACTTCTTGCCTGAGGCCAAGTTCACGGGCTCCATATGTTACCAGATGCCTGCTTGGGTCATCACGGACTTGCCACAAAGCGACCTCAGCTAAGCCTTCGGAAGCCTAACTTGTGTCTAAGAGTGGGGCTTTCATGTGCAGGGTCATTTCTTCTCTCGTTGAGGGTGTAATGTTTGATGTGGCCGCTCTGCATGGCATGTGTTGTCTTTGCCTCCCAGGATCTGTGGGGAAGTCTGTAAGGTGTACCTAGGCAGACTCCTGAATCCTGCATCTGTTTGTACTGGTGAGGTGTCCCTGTGAGACTTGCAGTTCATTAGGAAGGGACCAAGGAGGGTCCTGTGTGAGTACAAGCTCCTGAGAGGCAGGGACACATCGCTTGGGCTGTGTATTTGCCATGCTCCTGGGTCCTCGCACTGTGCTGCTGGAAAGGATTTGATCTGTAACTATCTGTTGCTGGGCTTGGAAATAGGTTTTCAAGTCACGTGATCACCTTCTGAGGGTGAAACTGCAATGGGAGGTCTAACATTAGAAGCATTAAAGGCAGGTGACAGTGTGTCACGAGGTCTTGGGGACATTCGATACTTCCACACCGCCTCCTGCAGACAGGTGGAATCTGCCAGCTGTCCGTCCAGGAATAGCAGTGGCTTAAAGTAGACCTCACTCACAGTGCCAGGGGCAGATTTAGGAGTAGGGAGTTCCTTTATTTGGAAGCAAGGGAGTAAATTGGCCTGCTGGAGAAAAGTCATGAGGAAGTCCTATTCTTGCTCTTTCTTTAAAAAAAAAAAAAAAAAGATAAATATAATGGTTCCATAAGAGAATCAAGAGTTCAATTTTTTTTCAAAGATTTTATTTATTTATTTGACAGACAGAGATCTCAAGTAGGCAGAGAGGCAGGCAGAGAGAGAGGGGGAAGCAGGCTCCCTGCCGAGCAGAGAGCCCGATGCGGGGCTCGATCCCAGGACCCTGGGATCATGACCTGAGCCGAAGGCAGAGGCTTTAACCCACTGAGCCACCCAGGCGCCCCAGATTTTTTTTTAAGCAGTCGTGCTTTTTGCTTATGAAACCACAGGACTTGCTGTCATGTTCAGAAATTACGTGACCCTGGTTGCCTCTGTCTTCTTTCTCTTTGACCTCGATCTTGTCTTCCTATAGGATCCTGTTTGAGCAACATAGAATCGATAGTAACTTTCAGCGAGTTCTGGAAGATGCCTCCAGATGCCTTGTCTTTCAAGTGTGCTGTTTTCTTAGATCAAAGTTTAGCCACTATTGTTGCCATGGAATTTTCATACATGTTCCAGGAAATTATTCCTTTGCCACAAGTGCTTGATTAAGCCAGCTTGTCAGTGAAGCAGGAAACCCCAGTAGAATTTTCTGAGGACTTCTCTGGAGGGGAATATAACTGCAGCATTAAGGGAGGGCCTTGGGAAAGGGTCTTCACTGCTCCTCACCCCCAGTCCACACCCCAGGAGGGATCTGATGAGGGAAGGGTTGTTTGAAACCCGCCGAAGTAAACAGATCTCTCTAACCTTTCCACCGTTACCTTTCTTCTGGAACACTGGAGATTTATGTTCTTGCGCTGAAGTAGCAAGGAATGGGTGACAGGCTGAAAACAGATGAATGTCCTCATAGAATGAATAACAAGCTAAAAACAATGTAAATGCTACTATAAATGAAGACCTCAGAAGTTTCTTAATAGACATTTCCTGCTGTGTTTCCTAATAACATTTGCTAAGGGAAACCTAAAAACATGAATTCCTGCGTTTCAGAATGCTAAGGCTAATGAGATAGAGCAGCTACCTTGAGTTTTCCTTTAAATGCTGGAGCCAAGGAAAGAAGCTAATTTGGGTAGAGCTGAGCTTTGCTTGTACGTTTCTGTGCCAGCCCACTTCACCCCGAAATGTTACCTCTCTCACATTCAGAGTTTACTTTGGAAAAACAAAAACAAAAACAAAAAAAAAAACAACTTTGTGTTAAAGATTTCAAAAAGGGGAGATCAAACAGGGACAAAGCAGTTTCTCTTTTCTTTCGTGATGGGGGATGGTAGAATTCACCCAAATGTACATTTTTAAAAGGAAGTGATGTCTGTTACAGAAGTTGAAAGGAGAGCGGTAAACAAGCTTTGTGTATAACGAGCCACTTCTGTTAACATTTGGTGATTTTTGAATGCATTTCACGTAATATTTTGCTTGGCTTCATTACCCAGATGAGAGTGCCCTGTATTAGTAATAGGCTGCAGTATACTGTTTGCATTTCCTTTGGAGAAACTGCTATGAAACGTTGTGGTTTAAGGACGTCCCATAATACTAGGAACTAACCCGGAATAACTTGACTGTAGAGGGATCGAAAGAAGTGTTTCAAGGTACTTCAAGAAAACAAAAACCAGGTGGTTTTATTCGTAATAATTTTTTTTTTTCTTTTTCTTCTAAATCCTTTTCATTTATTTTCTTATATACACACACACCATTAAATAGAACATCCAATTAAGAAATAAAACTTGCTGACTTTTGCTAGGAATGCAGTCATTGCCTTAATTGAGCAAAGCATGTGTAGCACTCAAGTTCAGCTCCAGAGTGAGAGGGGGTGTGCGAAAACAGTAGCCTCTTTCCCGGGAGGAAGTGGCTCTTTTTTCTCTTAGTTCTCTCTTACTTCCTTCGAACCCCTTGGCGTCCAAAGTTCACTAGTGATCACGGAAAACTCTCCTCTAACAGGGAGGCCAGATCCCATTTCTTACAAGCAATAAAACAAACTCTCTGGTTGTCAATGGCCTGGTTTCTTTTTTTTTTTTTTCCTTCTTTTTCTTCTTTCCTTCTCCCCCCCTCACTGCACCAGACAGAGGAAATGTTGTAGCCTTGTTAGTGAGAGGAAAGAGCTGCCTCATCACTGGAAGTGAGAACATAAAGCTCATGGTTGATGGGTTAATGTTACTGAGCACCCACAAGACAGGGCCAGCACTGAGGTCTGTTAGATCTTGAGGGAAACAGAAATGCCATTTTGGTTTAATTGCAGTGAGTCCTAAAAGTGGTGGGAGACACCTTGTTCAAAGTTCCTGGCTTCTGGAGACTGGAAAGAAGTTATTTGTTTCATGACATTAGGGTCACCTGTATGTTTAATAAGCTGATCATGGAGTTCTCATGATCAGAGCCTGACGTGGGGCCAATTATTCCATTATAAGGTAATGAGATACTCACTGTCTGAGCCACCCACCTTCGAGGCAGGTGCCATTGGTGACCCGGTGACGGACTGTGGTTCAGGTGAGTCCGGCCCTTGAGGCCACCTTGTCCTATTTCACTTGTGGCATTATCTCCCTGCTGTGGCTGAAACTTAGTTTCCAGTGCTGGAAGTGCTTGTGGGAAAGGAAGAGCTCCTGGCCAAATGGGGTCCTTGCAGAACATAACTGGCTGGCTACATGGGGAGAGGTGGGCGGAGAGTGCTGAATATCCCCAGGGGATTGGTTTGCGATGTCCAGGTGAATGCATTCATATGTGGCCACATGAAAAGGCCTGGGAACTGGCGCTGAGAAAATTGACTACTGGCTTGAGGCTGTTGTAGCTGTGTGGTTGATCAGTTATTACATGGTCTACACAGATGTTCCTGCAGAAGAGCTACTTCCCTGAAACCTATCCGTAACCACAGCATTGAGCAACAGTGTCCATAGTGGATAGGAGTAACTAGCTGCGTGGGTTTGGATCCCAGCTCTGATACTATTAGCTTTGTAGCCTTGGGCAAGTTCCTTAACTTCTCTGGACCTTCATATTCTTGTTTGAAAAATGAGGATGATGGCCTTTATCTCGAAAGTTCTGTGTGTGGGTTAAATGAGTGAATATATCTCAAGGTTGTAGAAGCTCTTAGAAGCGTTCTTAATGCGAGGCGAGTACTCAGTGATATCACTTTTACATCATTCTTACTGAGAGTTTCCATTTGTTGAGTACCTGTTGTGTGGCTGCGAGTGACTTTGGTTATCCTGATGAATTTTGTGTCATTCACACAGCCCTGCATTAGCAGATGGCCTTGTTCCCACTTTACAGCAGATACCGTTGAGACTCAGCTAAGTGCCTTACCTGAGGTCTCACAGCTGACAGTTGAGGATGACAGGATCCAAGTCCCCATCTGGCTCTGTCACATTTCTGTCTAATCAGACCCCATGCTAGTGGAAACATGTTGAAGCCCCATTAAGTGGAAAGCATATTAAAAAACAATATATATGGTGCATATATATATATATATGTATATATACACACACACACACATATATAAAATGTATATTCTATATGGATATTATATGTAAAGTATTTGTATTTTGTTTAAAATATATTTTAGTGTAGGTATGGAGAATAATGGAAATTTGCATACAAGTTGTCAGCAGTGGCCTACCATGGAGGGTGGAAGGGGGTGGATTCTGAAATTTTTTTATTATAATATTTAGTTCTCTTTCTTTCTTTCTTTTTTTTTCTTTCTTTCTTTTAAAAAAACCCTCTTATTGAGCACCTGGATGGCTTAGTCAGTTAAGTGTTTGCCTTCAGCTCAGGCCATGATCCTGGGGTCCTGGGATCGAGCCCCACTTTGGCCTCCCTGCTCAGCAAGGAGTCTGCTCCTCCCTCTGCTGCTCCCCCAGCTTGTGCTCTCTCTCGCTCACTCTCTCTCAAGTAAATAAAATCTTTAAAAAAACCTCTTATTGAGTACACTATCACCCAAACTGTAAAGTTATGTGCAGGTGCTCAAATCACTGAAGCAATGAAGTTTTAAAATGAAAAAGACAGTTTTCTGCCTACCCTCCTTTCCTTTTCCTCCTCTTTTCCTTGAGGTAAGCAGTGTTTCTGCCTTGCACACATCCTTCCACAACCTTCTGCATAATTATGTAAAAATAGACATGTACACACACATATGGGATGTTAGATTTTTCTTTTTTAGATCATTATCCTTACACCAATGGAATCCTACTGTACTCCTATTTTATTAAACCTTTCTTTAACAGTGCATCATGCACATACCACCAAGAGATACAGATTTAAGACATCGGTTTTAATAAATGCATGCAATTTCAAAATACTAATGTAACCCCAGCTGATTCTACAACACATGTATTGATACATCCTTCAATTATTTTGCAGTTTTTGCCTCTGCCAACTGTCCTGTAATAATGTCCCTATATAGATTTCCTTTGGTCCTAGAGCTTGGACTCCCAACAACTATATACAGTATACATTCATGTAATTTTTGCAATTTTACTTTCTACACTGAGCAGATACTTCTTTATAATCAGAAATAAAATTTCAAGGAAAATAAATAGAACTAGATTTTCACACATTCACACCCCCACACAGACATACTGTGCTGACTCCAGAGCCAGTGTGAAAGACTTCTCTTCCAAAAGCAGAGTCACATTTATTCCAAGACCAATGTCACATTGTTGGGTGTTCATCATTGGGTTTCTGTGGTAAAAGAAAACACGTCAGGACATATGGTTATGGCACAGAGAGTGTTTTTGTTTTAAAATTTGGGGGAAATTGGCAAACATACTGAGCAAACCATCAGTTCTTTTTGGCTACTCAGCTACTCTAAGAAAGCTACACACACACACACACACACACACATTCTTTGTATGAAGAAGAATCCCCAAGTTAGATTGCTTCTGCTTTTGCAATGGCTGTTTTATACATGGGAGTATGTTTGCACCTTGAAAATTTATACTTAGTTAAACCTCATACTCCAGAATTTATCCTCCCTTTCCCCCAGAAAAGGGCATTTTACTGAAATACAAACAGTTGCTGGTTGCTTCTGGGCTGTTATGTGGAAACTGTTGACCGGATCCTGTAAAGGCGGCTGTATTGTATTTCAGAATTAGTTTGAGGTAAACTTTACTGTTATGCAGAAAGATTTAGTTCAAACCACTCTCTGGAAAAAATAACAATTATAGGACATAGTCACATAGGGGGTATTACCAAACCACTAGTACAGTATATGAGGAGGTCCGTATGCATTTTTTGTAGTCAGGATGACGTAGGCTGGATGTCAGCATATTGCCTCACAGGTGAAACGGCCACAGAAAAGGCCCTGGTGTTACTTGAGTAACTAAACCTTTTGGCTGGAGTCCAGGGAGGCCTTCTCCTTTTTGTGTGGAGTTCCCGTCGTGGCGAATAGTGACATCACAGGCTCATTGTAAGTCAGTGGTGAGCAGGACATGGGGCAAAAGGAATGGCGGGTGCTCTCAGCTCAGGAGGAGGAAGAGGAGCCAAATGCTGATGTGTTGGTCTACTTTAGCCAGCGAGCTATGTGGGCCGATTGCACCAAGGAAGAGGACTGTGTGAGCTCTCATCTCAGTGACTCTTTGTGGTTTGGAGGAGACAGATCCTGCAATAAAGGCTCTGATGAGAGTTTTGGATCTCCTTGCCAAAAATAGGCATATTCTCCTATTCTCTCCTTCCTTCGCTCTCCCATGCGTGCGATCACACAATTTCACAGGACTCAGCCTCCTTGGAACCCATCCATGAACCTGTTAAGAATTTTTAAGTTTGCAGGGTCCTAGACAAAGCTCTGAAAATCATTATTTTTCCCTCTGTCACGACCAGCTCAGTCCTAACATGGGCTTCCCATTTTCCAACTGGATAAATGAGCATCCGTGGGAACACTTCATGGACTTTGAGGGTGTGAGGTACCAAATAACATGGGAAACCAATAGACGCTCATTTGGGGAGACAGGTAGGACCTTCCTTTCTTGGAATAAATTCATCTGGAGTCCTTGCTTCTCTGGGGGGGGGGGTTGAAACTCATGACTTTTTCTGTATAGGTCTCAGGAAGCTTAGTGTAAGTGCAAATCCCTCCCCCCAACCCCCACCCCCACAGCAAACTTATTCCCTACTAATAGTGTAGACCCCGTGGAGCAAATACTCTACCTGACATTCAGGGTTGTTGAGATCACAGGAATAGTTTAAAACTACCAGGAGGTCCAAGAACAGCGATGGCAGTGACGATTTATGAAATAACCTCTGAGTTGTTCTCTTATTATAGTCAGATCGTCAATGGCAGGCTTCTCCTCTTGGAGTGTCCGCCACTCTGATGCAGGGGAAATTTTCAGCATGCCTCCTTCAGAAAGGCAGGCTCTGCACTTGAGAGTCTGTCATTTACAGATTTGGGCGAGTTCTCCATACCTAGTTACCTTCATTTTCTCCTCTGAAAAATGAAGGTAATGGTAGTACAGTTAAAAATAAGCTTGCAGGCCGTCAGGAAACAGAGAAGAAGTGCTTGCATAGGCCTTAGCACGCGCGTCCAATGTGCTGAGTAACTGGAAGTGTGAATTGACTATTTATTATTATCCAGCAATAGCCGTCTATTGGTCTCTGACCCCGTGGAATGGGCCTTCCACATTCAGTGTGCCTTGGAAGATTTCTGTCTTTGGATAGGCTTCAGGTGTTACAGAGGTAATATTCAAAATCCAGGGGCCAGGGGCTGGCTGAGAAGAACTGGGTTTAACCATGTAGCTTTCTTTGTTCACCAACAAAGAGCCTATGAAATCGTTGGACACCACTCCTGAATGAAGAAAGATTCTGTCGCAAAATCTCCAGGTCAATCACCGAAGTATTAATGTGCCTCCTATCCAACCAGAAGGAGCAGGAAGTGACAAGGGGACAGCAGGTTCCTCATCAGTCGCCAAAGCAAACTTAGATTCTTGGCTGCTATTAATTTATCTTTCAAATAAGGGGGGAAATCCTCTGGATCCTTACTGACTTGACAGAGTTTAAACACTTCACACATCAGTCTTTCTCTCTCTCTCTCTCTAAGCTGCTTTGTGGCTTTTTATTTTATTATTATTATTTTTTTGTAACTTGTTCTCTCTCCCTGTTACCTAAATATTTTCCTCCGAAACAAGTCTTAAATTTCTTTGTCCTGTATGAAATGGGAGTACTTAGAGTAACTAACACTACATCGTAGTAATGGAGGACTATATCATGCAAGATCCCAGGAGTAAACAGATAGCACCCCTAATGGAGGGTAAATCTGAAGAGGTAAGTTCAAGGATTATTTTCAAGGGTATGAGAAGAATGTTGGACAGGAGTTGGCAGATTTCTCTGTAAAGAGCCAAGTTGTAAATATTTTCAGGTTTGGGGGCCATATGGCCTCTGTTTCAGTTACTTCGCTGTTCAAGTGCCGAAAGCAGACATAGACATCAACATCATGAATGAGTATGGCTTCGATAAAACTTTATCAAACAAAATAGGTTTTGTGCAGGATCTGGCTCCTGGACCCCTGGTGTAGGGGGAGCATACGGGTGGGGCAGTATCCTGTGTGAGGAGCACTGCTGTGACCTAGTTTGGCCTGCAGTGCAGAGCAGGAAGGAGTTACCAGAACCTGGAAAGAGGGGGCCCTGTGGAGAGGGCTTCCCAGATTGGAACTGTTTCCCTGGAAGGACACTGCTATCAAGAGACTACCCCACAAGGAGGGGCAAATACCCAGGCCTCATTTGTCCTCTCTTTCTTGCTTCCCTTCTGGTGTGCCCCATTGACCTAAGCCAGCAGAGCAGAGGGAACACATCGACCAGTTCTGTAGAGTGTCCTCCCAGGGATCAAAGAGTAGGGTGGGAAAAAAGGAAGCTGTCTGACCTGAAACACTAATGAGCCTGGATTTCCCCACTTCCAGTGGGGGCTCTGTAAACATGTTTTTCCTGTTGTTGCTTATTAATCCTAGTCATCATAAACATCTAGATGTTTGATTACATGGAGGGTTTATGTGCATTCTTTCAGTTTACAGTCTGAAGAGTAAAGGAATTAAGGCAGTAGGAACAGAACCTTCTACAGAGATCCCTTTGGTGCACAAGTTAGTCATATAATAGACTGACATTCCTTGGGTCAGTCAGGCTCTCTTCCACATTGTTCTTTCTGTAAGGTTACTTTTGGAAGTCATTATACTAAGCTGTCAGCTGGGTTTTGAAAGTAGGGGAAGCCCTATTTGCTTGAATGAATGAATGAATGAATGGATGGATGAATATTGACCTTTAATAGAATGAGTCATCAACCACGCATAAGAGAATGACTCCATTTGAGGAAAGTACTAATTTAATCCTGTTTCAAAACATAGCATCACACTGTGGATCAAAGTAGGGTCAGGGAAAGCGAATGTCTTTGATAAGTTTGCAATCCGTACTAATAGAGGTCTTAAAAATAAGTATCTTTAGAGTCCGTGTTGTGCTTGGTTTATCCTCACTGTTTTTTATTCTTTATAATTCAGTTTCTTGATTCTTTGTCTAGAAATTCTGCTTATCTTGAGGACTTTGACTGCTTTATAGCTCTCATAGCTATCACTCAATGCATACTAACCCACACCAACAAGAGAGTGAGTCTGTAATGTCTCACTTTTGCAGGACACAGGATAGTTTTTGGTTTCTGTTGACAAACGTAGTTAGGGAGTTGAATCAAGCAGAATTTTAAAAGGCAAAATGTCGGTGATTTCAGCAGGCACTTCAGGGGACTTAGTGTTTGGTGCTGTAGCTTGTATTCTGACAAGCAAATGGACTTGAGAAGATAAATTTCATGGCATCTGGCGGGGTCCTAGAATTTGACTTGCATCACCCCAAAAACTTTTTTCTCTACATTTTTGTAGTTTGGATCACGTACTCATTTTTATATTCCAAAACAGGTACATGAAAAGCCGCTGCTAAAACTTTACATCTGTGGCACTGAGGTTTGGTACGCTGCCACCCGGAGAGGTCCCCAGTTGTCTTCACTGGGACTGGCAGTGGGGGCAACACATAGCTCGGGGCTTGAGGATGTCTGGCTCAGCCAATATCCCTTACTGTGGTGGGTGATGGTCCTTTACATCAGCTTTAGTTTTGAATGAAGATGGGTATCACTGCTCCTGAGGTTTTCAACCACATTATTTTAATGGGGGTCAACTTAGACTTGGTTTTCTAGTCCTTAACCCTAGAAGAGCTCACCTCCCCAATTCTCGGGGAGGAAGGGTAAAGGAAAGATTCTGGCAGAAGAGGGGCCATTCTCTAGCCCAGGGTGTGTACTTGAGTGCATGTGCGTGTCATTTCTTCTGAAGGACATATTCTTCCTTGCAAAATGACAGCAACATAACAGTGATTTCATTGGGGTTTCCTCCCCTTCTCTTACCTCCCTTCTTCATCCTACTGCTCCTTTCCTTTCTTTCTGTAATATCTCATCCTGACTTTGAGATTACATGACCCTTTAAGGGTTTTTGGCAGTCAGACATACTTTTGTTGAGAGGGTTACCGCTCAGTTATTATACAGAAATTGATTTTGAGTGACGTAATTGGAGAGCTGTGGAAGCATTCTGATGATCCTGGGAGATTAGTCCGTTCAGTCTCCTGCTTGTAGAATGAGAAGACAGAGACACATAGCACTGAAGGACGTGTTCCCACCCATCATCAGGTGGCAGAGCTGGGCCTGGGAGGAGGCTTATTTGCCACGGTGTACTTCACACAATGCAGTGCGTGGTCTTGTCAAATGCTTTTCTGTTTCTTTGTTCTGAACTTTTTCTTAAAAAGTGTTAAGCTTCTGTAAGCCCTTTGTGTTTTAAACACACACCTCATTTTGGCCCAGCTGTAAACATTATCGAGTTTGATGATGAGTTTTCTGTTTGACTTGACTGCCCTTTCTCAAGTTTGTCCTTGAGAATATCATCGTATTAGATGTCTGGGAGCAAAAGATGAGATGCAGGTTCTAGGAGAGACTTTTTCCTGTGTAGAGCTTCGCTGTACTGGACACAGATGTCCAAAGAAAATTTGCCTAGGAAGTGGGATCCCCAAGCACTCTTGAAGGTGTAATGTGTTACCCTAGAGTGGCTCATGCTGGGGTTGCTTTTCCAGAACGTTGTGGGCACCTTTGTAATCTGTGAACAGTACACATACTGTCCTTGTTCTGTAGTTGTTAGTGAGCTTTCTTAAGGCTTAGCTGTGTAATTATAAACCCCTGTTTTTTTCCTTTTAAGTACAGTATAATGCCGTTTGTGTTCATTGTTTTTATAGGCAATCATGTTGAATTACAGAAGCACTCGTATTCTCAAGAAAGGTGAAATCCTTCAGAGCTGGGAGATTTTCTGTATATTAACTTCTTAGCTTTTCTTTTTTAAACCATGATGTTGCTCTCTCGTACCACACTTCAAAGGAGAGATCTCTTACTGCAGGACTTTAGTGAACTGAGAGGCATAAAACTCAGTTACACCTGACGGCAAGCCCTAGTACAACATGTGTTGTAAATAAAGCAATTGTTTAGCACAGGACTGGACAGCCAGAGAGAGAAATGGGCTAGAGGAAGGAAAAAACTTGAACTGGTTTTGAAAATGGCCTTCTTGTCTTTTAGGCAGAGTTGGGATTCGCTGCTGCCTTTTGGCTGTTTTGCAGTCATGGAATGTGCTTGTCTGACTGCACTCATTGATTTCATTTCTGTTTTTAAAGAAGTGCTGGGGAAGGAGAGTGAGCTGAGAAGGCCTTCTTAGCTGTCCAGGCTCACGCTGCCTAATTAGCATGGTCAAGTACTCCGTTCAGTTTTCTAAGCTTTATGGAGCTTTAGCCAAGAAGCCACTTCTGTCCTGGGGCAGGTTTTCTTGATGCTGAGATTAGCAGTCAAGAGGCTCGAAGAGAGGGAGTTAGAATGTACTTGGAGGGCAGCCTTTAGCTCCAGAAGGTAATTAACGTTGGACATTTTGTTCTCTTTATAGGCTAAGTGTCAAATATCGGACAGGGCTATCACCAGCTTGTTAATCCTGGCAACTGTTACTTCTCTCTGATGCTAGAATACAGAGTATTTGCCCATTTAATTTTAAGCCTTTTTGCCTTCCCCCGTCCACTCATGTCTAGAGGGTGTACTAAGAATCTAGCTACATATTGTTCCTGGTAGCCGAAAGTTTGTGTTTGTGACAAGGCCTTCTGTGGAAACGCCCTTCGGTATTTACTGCCTTTTTTTCAAGCGTTACAGCCTGAGTTACTCTTAGGACCCAGTGTGGTAATGACTCATTTGTATGGGAGGTCGATTTTACATTATTTTGCCTATTTACAGGGCTTTATAAGGTATTGTTGGAGGGCTTGTATAGCTTTGGAAGAATGAACATGGCCCATAACATTTGCATTTGACTGTTGAACAGGGGGTTACTCTCTGTAAAGGGTCCTATAGGGAGTGCTTTTGGCGTTGGGGCCATATAGTCTCTATTGCAACAATTCAGCATAGACATCTGAGTGTAAAAATAGCCATAGACCACATGTAAACAGATAAACTGTTATTACGTAAAACTTTATTTAAAAAAAATGGGAGTGAGCCAAATTTAGTTTGCTGGCTCTGGTTTGCTAATCTCTGCTAGAAAATACTCCTTCTGATACATAGGTCTGGCTTTGCGGCTAGATTTCATCTTTGAGGCCATTGCCCCTCAGTTTCCCCGTGGTTCTCCCAGTCACCTACATTCCATTGTCACTTGCTACCCCTCGTCTTAAAAACAGTTCATCCTGGGGTGCATCATAGATGCTCTGTTGTTCCCAGGCAACAGAAGGCCCTAGAGATCATGCCTAGCTATCGGCTCTGGGGGCTTCTACTACCAGCGTTGGTCACCTTAGGACCTCAGAGAGGCCTTTGGGGACAGCAAAACTGATCAGCATTTATACAAGCCAACCCTGGTTTCCAGCCAACTATCAACAAGCTCTGTATCTTGCTCTAGGATTTGAGATAAGCCATAGTTTCTGCAGCACACTGTGAGATACAAAACAAGAGCCCAAAACCCCCCTTTTGCTAATGAGCTTATGGCATTTTCTCAGTTTATTTGAAATCTCCAGCCTGAAAGGTCTAGAAACTATCTTCTCAAAACTCCAGAAGTTTTCCCAAGTTACCTGTTAAACTACTGATCTTTATCTCCAAGTGTTTTTTACATACATACATACGTGTGTGTGTGTGTGTGTGTGTGTGTGTATTTAGTTTTCCCAAATATGGGAAGGAATCTGGATTTTTAAAAAATTTTTATTTTTTTACTGTGTTATTTTAGTCACCATAAAATACATCATTATTTTTTTGATGCAGTGTTCCCAGATTCATTGTTTATGTACCACACCCAGTGCTGCATGCACTCCATGCACTCCTTAATACCCACCACCAGGCTCACCCATCCCACCCCCACCCCCACCCCCATCCCCTCTAAAACCCTCAGTTTATTTCTTGGAGTCCACAGTCTCTCATGGTTTGTCAGAATCTGCATTTTTATTAGAAAGTTGGGGGGAGG
The DNA here is from genome assembly GCF_002288905.1 of Enhydra lutris kenyoni. Taxonomy (NCBI): domain Eukaryota; kingdom Metazoa; phylum Chordata; class Mammalia; order Carnivora; family Mustelidae; genus Enhydra; species Enhydra lutris. Next base: position 29,745,197 of record NW_019154094.1, on the reverse strand, counting down.
GTACTCATGCAAAATCAAGATGCTGCTGCTTTGGCTGACCTCTCTTGGGTTGGTCTGATTATTTGCTGTGTTGGGACAACTGTGCTCCTTTTCAGCACTGCTGTCTCCCTGCTCACAGGACTCAGGTGTGCCTGGACCTGGAAGCAACCAACAGTGGTCGAACGAGATGCTCCGTGACAGCCGGAATGCACAGTGTGATTTATGGGGGTGGTTCACACGGAGATCGCCAGATAGCTTGAGTCCCGACATCCACATGAGGCCTGGAGGCCTGTGGCAGAAAAGTACACTGGACAGGAGCAGAGGGAAACCAGTGATATTTTAAGCATTGTGATGAATCAGTCCAGGACTTGCTTTCTTTTTTCTCTCATGGAACAGAACACAGCATTGGATTTCCACATAACTGAGTTAGTAACTAGCGGTTTGATACATTGGAAGAGCTAAAATTTTTGAAAGAGACCTAAGAGAGGAAGAGAATCAGTCCACGTGACCACACATTAAATAGGTCAACACTTAGGAAACACATAGCTGGGAGCCAACAGATTTGATGTTTTATTTATATTTTTTTATTACCAAGCTTGAAAAGAGAGCATGACTGGAGAGACTTGAACCCCAGCTACTTCACTCCACCCAGCTTACCTGTGAGAGGAAGACGTTAAATGAAGTGATTTTTAAGATGTCTTGTCAAAATTCTGTTGACACCAAATAATTTTCTTTTTTAAGATTTTATTTATTTAACACAGAGAGAGATATCACAGGTAGGCAGAGAGGCAGGCAGAGAGAGAGGGAGGAAGCAGGCTCCCCACTGAGCAGAGAGCCCGATGCCGGGCCTGATCCCAGGACCCTGAGATCATGACCTGAGCCGAAGGCTGAAGCTTTAACCCATTGAGCCGCTCAGGCGCCCCCGAATTAATTTTCTGAGGACAGTCATGGTGTGTCCCTTGTGCTGAGTACAACATTGCCCATGACGCTTTCACCAAACCCAACCCTGTCTTCCCCTCTTTGTCCTGGCCTGTCAGTCCAGGGGTTGCCCAAAACCCTGCGAGAAAGGAAGCTACGTTGCCGTCTTTACCAAGCAGAACTGGGAAAGCATCTGGGACAGTATCAGCTTTCAGGACACAGCTTCTGCTCTTGGGGTTCTAAGCAGCCACCTTAGAAGTGAACCCCAGGAGCAGGGTCTGCTGATGAGCTGGGCCCCACCTGCTCCATGGAGATGGATGGAGTTCTCCAGGCTCTTCTCCCGGGGTAGGGCTCTCCCTCCGGCAGCTCTGGCTTTGATTGAAAAGGTATGCGGCCCTCTGGAGCTGACTTCAACCACATGACATTGGTCTTTGAAAAATGTCCTTCAGGACAGCCCCCGTGGAACGTGTTTACTTAGGGTTTTGGTCCCTGCTTGGAAGCGAGCACGTCGCTTGAGCTGGATTGCCTCTCACGGAAGGCATGTGCTTTGAATGCGTCTTCCACTCATATGCCTAAGGATTTATAACGAAAACAGAGTCATTCCTGAATAAAAGGACATCCATGTAGAAAGCAGTAATGGTTGATGCTATCTGTTTTTTAAGATAAGGATTTTGTCACAAGGGCAAGATTTATGGTGGGAATACTGAGTAGTGGTCCTGTGGCAGGTGATAAATCACTTTTCTCACCACTGGTTATTGAGAAGAAAGGAATACAGAGACCTTTTTTTTAAAAATAGGAAAAGCAGAAGTATGCCAGAGCATGTAGTTTACAGATGTGATAGAACAGTTGCAGTAGAACTGAAATTGTGGGGGTGTGTGGTGTTGAATGAAATGTTTTCATTTCATTATGAGGACAGCTTTTATAAACATGCAACTTTTTTGATACAGAATCTTAGGGTGAAAAACGCAGTCCATCCTTCGGACAGAATCAAATGAGGTTTTTTAATGGAGGGTTTTCACGCACCTTGAACACATAGCCGTGGAGATAGTAGAACCCAGAACCTTTATCTTCTCTTGACTTCCTGCACAGATTTTCTTAGCAGTGCCCACAGCCAGGGAGATCAGCAGAAATAGGCACAGATTCATTTATAGGATGTTAAGGGTGAGAACAAAGGAAGTACCTTGAGAGACTTTGAAGGAACATGAGTCCCAGAGGGGAGTTGAGCTTGGGGTCGTCTACCCTGAGTATGTTCACCCCTCCCCATCCTCCTCCTCTATTCTCAGTGCCTGGGAAATGGTCCCATTGCCACTTGGGTGGGTTGGGGTGGGGGGGGGCTCCTCCTGGCCTCCTCCAATGCTTTCTTGTGGAGAGGAAGGCTCTGCCCCTTGATTAGTCAAAGACTCGCCTTTGAGGAAACCCGAAACTAGACAGCTGGCCAACTGGAGTGGTAGATTTTCTTATAGAGGATTTATGCTCTTCTAGAGGGCTCTGCTAAAGCACAGGCCATCAGTAGGTGAGGTGTGGCTTCACAGCTTTAGTTATATAATGGGGCATCTGGGGACAGATACGGTAGGATGAGAGGACTCCATTGCCACCCAGTGTGAGATCAACCATGAATTCATGTCCAAGCATCTTATTCATGTGCTGCTTTTACTTTGTGATGAACACAACAAATGAAATATCCCTGAAATTATTGACCTACCATTTCATGGTCTTCAGTTTGTTAACGTCTCAGGTGTCTTTGAGATGGTATGCTCTATGCGTTGGTCAGTCAGTATTCGCTTGTTCAGTCATTCATGTGTTTGTGTGTGCATTCATTCATTCAAGAAATACTTAAGGCCTTGTGCATCCCAGTTACTGCCTTCAATGCCAGTATGAAGCAGCGGAGACAGGAGCCCTCTCCTGATGGGCTTATTATCCTAGTAGGGCAGAGCTGGCAGTAAGCCAAACCAAAGATACACTGTGTCAGCTGGTCAGTGAGTGCCTGGAAGGAAATGAAGCAGGAGGTGGGGACCAGAAGTGATGCAAGGCTAACAGAGCATTCATTATGTTCTCTGCAACTCTCAGGTGTCAGCGTCTCCCAACCTTGTCCACCTGTTACCCTGACAACAGCTCTCTGAGGGGCTTAGCAAGATCCTCACCCCCCCCCCCATTTATAGATGAGGAGACCAAGGCACAATGTTTAAGAGAAAACCAAGATGACATAGGGGATGGATGTCGTATTGCCCACAGCCCCTGCCCCCAACCCCTTGATCCCTCGTCTTGACAGCTGCTGCCCCCAACCCAGCCCAGCTCTTGGCCCATGCGACCAGGCGAAGCGTCAGTGGGTATCTCTTTGAATTTGCGACTCAAAGGTGCAGTGCTAAGTACTAAGAAGGAAAGAAACGAACTCAGGTACTGCTTGGAGACGTCCCCGAGCTGTGAAGAGGGTACCTCGGAACACTGTGCCACTGTGCTGGGAATGTCCCGGGAGCCCTGAGTACGGTGGGCCTTGGGACGTGGTGCTGGGGTGGTGTCTGTCCCAGGGCCGGGATGCTGATGGCGGTGGCAGTGGTGCTGGACTTCTCAGAGAACTCTGCGGCTGAAATGAGAATCAGATTCATGGGGCTCCGCTACCCAGGAACGACGAGCAAGGCATTTGGTGCAGTGGGAACCGTCCGAGTAGAATCCAGAGTCTTGGAAGAACGTGACCTCCAAGAGGAAGGGCTCTGTACTGCCACACAGGGGTCCTACGTGCGGCCCTGCCCTCTGCTCCTCCTCACAGAAGGTCCTTATCCTGCTTGTCCTGATGTTCACCTGAGGAGGTCCCATGTGAAACTCAGTCTTCATTTCCCGCAACATGCATCAGCGTCCTCTTACTCATCTCTAGGGACTAAGATTTTTATGAAGAACCTTCAGAAATCTTGTTACTCCCCATGATGCAAGGAGAGCTGGAGATTCAAACCTAACTGACCAGGTGAGGCAGCGTGATGACAAAGGGCCTGTGGTTTGGAGCCCCATGAATCTGATTCTCATTTCAGCCGCAGTGCCTTCATTGGGCAAGTTCACTGACTTCTTAGGGGCTCAGTTCCTTCCTCTGGAAATGAAATAACGAGACCTACATCCTGAGGGTTTAGGAGCTAAGGAGGAAAAGCATCTATGCTCCCTGCTTTCCACTGCCTTTCCCTTGCTGCTCTGTAGATCTGTTAAAAACTGTAGGTCTGGCTTACCTTTGTCCAAGAGAAACCGTTTCCAGCACACAGGGCTTAGGGTTCAGTACTTAGGGACATGCTTGTCATTTGTTTCAGTGACAGGACTGTAGTTGCCTCTTGGTAATTGTTTAATTTTTATGTAATCATGTGGCAAATATCACGTATTTATAGCTGGGGCTATGAAAAGAGTACACCACAGAAAGGGCCTGGTTTTCTGCCAGCAAATTCCAAGCTGCCTTTGCTGCCACGTGCTCCCATATCAGCTGAGTGGCCCAGGAATCCTCCCTGCACTCTTCCTTGGCCTTTCTCACTTGGGTCACTATTTCGAAGGCAGTTTTGCAGAGTAATTTTGTCAGTCGTTATGGCACTGACATGCTTTTGCCAAAATGCTGCAAGGGAGCCGTTCTCCGCTGTGAAGTGGAAGGAGTCCTGTGGACCTTCAGGTATCTCAGGATCCAAAGCTTCTCAAGTCAAAACTCGTTTTAATTTCCTGCTTCCAGAGATGTAGTATGAAACAGGAGACAGCAACGAGGGCTTATTTTTAGAGCAGCTGAAGCCTTGTGTTTTCCAGGGGAAGGTGACTCGTAAGGGCACTTTACCATTGGTAGGGCTTTTAACTTTGAATGTCAAAAGAGGAGGACTCTGTCCTCACAATCAGCTGCAGGTAGAAAGGCAGGTTAGTGATGATCTGCGCCTTTTACAAGCAAGACCGCTGGGGTGGTTTGTGGCTTGGGTGCCAGAGGCTTTGTTTCTTTTCAACTCCTAGTTTCACATGACTGTTCCCTGGGTTGGCTCCTCTTTCTCTCTGAGATCACAGCTGGTGATCTCAGCTGGTATGTCACCTGTCAAAGAGACCTTGATTAATTCTCCCATTGGAGGTAAAACTGCCTTCCCCATCCCCAACCCCCTGTTTCCTTTAGCCCCTTCCTTATTCCCTGATTAGCATTAGCCTCAAGCTTTAATTTTATTTCCTTAAATAAAATTTTAGTGTTTTTATAAGCATTTATTATTTAATATTATCTCCACCATTAAAACATACACTCCATGAGCACAGGCCCCTGTCTTTGTACCTGCTGCCCTACTCTGGTGCCCAGTACACTTGGGGCCCCTTTGTTGCTATTTAAGCAATGAAGGTAGTAGCTGAAGTTTGAAAAGTCTAAGCCGTTCATTGAAAGTTTAAAAGGCAGAAAGCTGTCTGGTGGAAGATTGATGTGAGGTATAAGCATGGTTATAAAAACGTTTTCATCAGTGAACCAGATTTATACTTTTAATATGTGTAGAGTTCTCTGAATTTTGTCTGCCAGATAAATAAGACTAGTTTGGTTTGTTTGTGTATGTATGTATGTATTTATATTAATCTTATTTATCAGAACATGTGTGCAAGTTGGAGAGAGGGAAGGGCAGAGGGAGAAGTAGAGAGAGAATCCCAAGCGACCTCCACACTGAGTGTGAAGCCTGATACAGGGCTTTCTCTTAGAACCCTGAGATCATGACCTGAGCTGAAATCAAGAGTCGATGCTTAACCAATCTGAGCGACCCAGGTGCCCCTTGGCTTTTTTTGTTTTGTTTTGTTTTTAATTAAATGGACTCTGAGTAAGAAACAGTTTCAGTGTTCGTGTAAAATTGATAAAAAAAAATTTTTATCCCCTGAGGAAATTTTAACCCCTGGGGAATTCTTTAAAAACTTGGAAACCCAGGCCATAATTTTTGGACTGTGATTTCTAATAACAGTCATACCTGGCATTTGCTGATGGATATTGTAGTTGTAGTCACTTTTTAAAAAAATCTTTTTATCTCATATCCATATGCAGTTTAGAAGGCTTGTTCCTAAAACCTCATTTCACAGGTTGCAGAGTCTAGCACATGGGGATGTTGAAGACATTGTTCACTTGATAAGCAAGTGTCTGCACACATCACAGGTGAGCTGTGGAAGCTGTGTCCTCAGCAGTCAGTGTCCATGCTGTTCAAGCGAAAAATTGTTCCTTTCACATCTTGCTATTTGTGGTAAGGCAGATCAGCCTGTTTCTGTATGCTATTTGGAGTTGACATCTAATGAACAACTAGATTTTTCTCTAATGATTTTCCATGGGTCTAGTTCTATTATTTTAGGTCTTTTTAGCCATATGTAATGGAGCTTTGAAAACACATTCATAGGGACAAGGACTGGGTGATTCCCAGATCAGTGAGCTGAGCAGGTCAGTGACTTTGTCAAAGACTCAGGCTCTTCTTGGTCATCCTTACCATGCCAGCTTAGTTTTCCTCATGGTCACAAGAGGGCTGCCACAGGTCCTTGCATCACATCTAGTTAAGACAGCCTCCAGAGACAGCAACAAGACATTATTTCTTTGTCTCTTTCTGTGAGTGTGAGAGATGCTTTCCTAGAAGTCCTAGGACAGACTGAACCTTCCTATTGGCTTGTTAGACAGAATGGGTCACACCCCAACTCAGTGATGAGACAGAATTTACTATGATTGGTGTGGCTCCATTAGGATTCATTCATTGTGCTGTCACAGGAAAGGTCAGAAAGAACCAGGTGGGCAGTAAATGGTCACTCCCCTTCCAGGCTTCTCCTGGGATTCCCGCTTCATAAATGTGTTCATTGCCCTCAGATAAGGAGCATTTTATGAAATTGGAACAAAGGGACAGTTCTTTGGTGGGGAATTCCCACATAGCTTCAGATTTTCCTTCTGGGAATTTTGTGATAAAGCCATTTGTTCAGTATTTTATGAAATGAAGGCTGTGCTCACAGGTCATGGGAATCTTCTGATAAGATTATCAAATCACATTTTAGTCTCGGTGTGGTAAGTGAGCATGACTGCTTACCAGTTGAGATTTTCTGCATTCCTCGTGTTAAAGAAGAGATGTCATTTTGTGTATACCAGGAAAGGAAATTGATTTGAGAAAGTCCAGCTACAAAGTTGAAAACCAAACCATCCCTCCTCCTTTCTCTCACGACCAGAATATGAAACGTAAGTTAAAATTGTCAAGCCATCATCATGTGGCATCTGGAAATTTCAAGCTTGGAGTACTTTCCCCTTTTCCCTAATTAGGCTAATACTTTGAACATTTTGGCTGTCCATTGTTTGACCTTCATAAAGCGAGACACATATTGGGTTTATTTTTACTTTGCTCAGATGTCATTTATTTCTTTGATATGAAAATTCTTGCCTTACAGGATAAGCTGCAGAAAATGGTTTGAGGGATGAAGACAAACCTGGCTTTTATAACAGGGATGTTTGTCACTGGAAACAAAGTTTGTAACAAGCAGCATTGTTTGGAAACTTGTAGGATTTGTCCTGTCTTCCTAGGGTATTACAGAAGCTGAAATCAGCATACAGGTTTATCAGTTTTATTTTTTTAATATATCATTTTTTATTCCTTTTATTAACCACAAATCACATTCTATTTAAAAAAGTAATGTATAATATATTACTGGTTTCAGAGGTAGAGGTCAGTGATTCATCAGTCTTCTAAAACACCCAGTGCTCATTACATCATGTGCCCTCCTTAATGTCCATCACCCAGTTACCCCATCCCCTATCCCCCTCCCCTCCAGCAACCCTCAGTTTGTTTCCTATGCTTAAGAGCTCTTACATAAGAGTTTGTCTCCGTCTCTGGTTTCATCTTGTTTTATTTTTTCCTCTCTTCCCTTGTGATCCTCTGTCTTGTTTCTTAAATTCCACATATGAGTGAGAATCTTAGGATAATCATCTTCCCTGATTGACTTATTTCACTTAGCATAATATCCTCTGGTTCTATCCATATTGTTGCAAATGGCAAGATTTCATTTTTTAATGGCTGAGTAATATTCCGTTGTGTTTATCTACCATATATTTTTTATCCATTCTTTTGTCAGTGGACCTGTGGGCTCTTTCCATAGTTTGGCCATTGTGGACATTGTTGCTATCAACATTGGTGTGCAGGTGCCCCTTTGGATCACTACATCTGTATCTTTGTCAGAACCCAGAAGTGCAATTGCTGGGTCATACGGTAGCTCCATTTTCAACTTTTTTTTTTTAAGATTTTATTTATTTATTTATTTGACAGACTGAGATTACAAGTAGGCAGAGAGGCAGTCAGAGAGAGGAAGAAGCAGGCTCCCTGCTGAGCAGAGAGCCCAATGTGGGGCTCGATCCAAGAACCCTGGGATCATGACCTGAGCCGAAGGCAGAGGCTTTAACCCACTGAGCCACCCAGGCGCTCCTATTTTCAACTTTTTGAGGAACCTCCATGCTGTTTTCCAGAGTGGCTGCACCAGCTTGCATTCCCACCAGCAGTGTAGGAGGGTTCCCTGTTCTCACCAACGTCTGTCATTTCCAGACTTGTTAATTTTAGCCATTCTGACTGGCATGAGATGGTATCTCATTGTGGTCTTGATTTGTATTTCCCTGATGACAAGTGATGTGGAATATTTTTTCATGTTGTGTGTTGACCATTTGGGTGTTTTCTTTGGAGCAATGTCTATTCATGTCTTCTGCCCATTGCTTGACTAAATTATTTGTTCTTTGGATGTTGAGCTTGATAAGTTCTTTATAGACCTTGGATACTAGCTCTTTATCTGATAAGACATTTGCAAATATCTTCTCACATTCTAATGGTTGTCTTTTGGTTTTGTCAACTGTTTCCTTTGCTGTGCAAAAGCTTTTTATCTTGAGGAAGTCCCAATAGTTCATATTGCCTTTGTTTACCTTGTCTTTAGAGACATGTCTAGCAAGAAGTTGCTGCGGCTGAGATCCTCTAGGATTTTTTTTTAATATTTTATTTATTTATGACAAAGAGAGATAGCAAGAGCAGAACACAAGCACAGTGGAGCTGGAAAGGGAGAAGCAGGCTCCCTCCTGAGCAGAGAGCCTGATGTAGGGCTCAATCCGAGGACCCTGAGATCATAACCTGAGCCGAAGGTAGACGCTTAGTGACTGAGCCACCCAGGTGCCCCTCTCCTCTAGGATTTTGATGGATTCCTGTCTCACATTTAGATCTTACATCCATTTTGAGCCTTTTTCTGTGTATGGTATAAGGAATGGTCCACTTTCATTCTTCTGCATGTGGCTGTTCAATTTTCCCAATACCATTTGTTGAAGAGACTGTCTTTTTAAGAACATCAGTTGAAGAATAACCATTGGCTATTCTTTCCTGCTCTGTTGAAGATGAGTTGACCATAGTGCTGAGGGTCCATTTATGGGTTCTCTATTCTGTTCCATTGGTCTATGTGTCAGCTTTATTCTTAGACAGTATTTGGAAACATGAACTCCCAGTTCATCCAGATTTTCCTCTTTTCATATGAGGAAACGTGGGCCTAGAGAGATTATTGGTGGATTCATTTCCTTTAGCCCCAGAGAACGCACAGCACGTACAGAATTGTATGGCACTGTGCATATAGTTACTGTAACAATTCTATATTTAGATAACTTTGATGTTGTGAAAGTCACAATTGGTAGTGGCAGTAATAGTGATGATGAGAATAATAAAAATCATAGGCTGGCACTCCCTGATGTTTACCGAGCACTTAATGTGTGCTAGGCAGCATGCTTAGACCTCAACGGCATCTTCACGATACCTGTATAGTAGTCCCCATTTTAAAGACGACGAAAGGGAAGTGGAGTTGTTAGACTTGCCCTGTTGCACACAGCTGGCAGGAGGAGGGCCAGGATTCCAGCCCATGTTTGGCTGACTGCAGACCCTAGGATCTTAATGATGAGGCTTGCCACTGATCCCAGCAGGGGACCGGTGGTGGTTGTGACCCTGAGAAGGAAGGTTCCCAGTTGGCATCAGGAGTGACCTGGAAGAGTTAGCAGCCCTAGGAAGGACTGGTTCATCCAGGGCATGGGCTACTGCATGAACAGGAAACGGCTGGAACTCCCTCTTCAACTCAACAGAGGAAGAGCAAGGGACAAAAGAAGCCTCAGAGTGTTGGGCTTTGAAAAGAGAAGTTGGTACAGGTGCTGGAGGGAGCTGATGGAACGCAGATGGCGCTGGGGTTGTGGTCCCCACTCCCCATGACACACACCCCAAATTGAGGCCATATGGCTACTGCTGAGAAGAGACCCAGATGCTGCCTTAGATAACAGGTGGGGCTAGGCCACATGGACAGATGGGGAAGACAATAGCCAAAGCCCCACAAGGCAGGCAGGCAAAGTCTCAGGATGACAGAAAACTCAACTCAGATGGGAAAAGAGAATTTTAGAGACGTGACAGTCTCTGGTCTGCAACTCTGAATCACTCAGCAGGCACTGCCAGGCCTAGGACTGGAGATTTGGGATATAGCGTTGCACAGGTTTGGCTCGAGAAGGCATGGCTCAGGAAGCAAGACCCAGAGCCAGAAGAGGGCAGAACATCCAACACTGCAGAGGCTCGACCTCTGAACCAGTAACCACACTCAGGACAGCCCAAAGCCCAGGGAACAATGTGCGTGTTCCTGAGAGTGCATGTCGGTGATCATAATGACATCAATATCAGTGACAGGTCACACCAAGGTTGGGAGCCTGCGCCCTGGAGGTGGACTGCCTCAAGAACCAGCGCCTGCATCTTCTTGCTGTGTTACCTTCTAGTACATTGCTTTCTCTCTCTGGGCTGCCTTTGCCTCTTAGGTAAATTTGGGATAATAATAATACTTCATGGATTTACAGCAGGAGTCAGTCAATCTTTTCTACAAAGGAACAAATGGTGAATATCTTTGGCCTTGGGGGCCATATGGCCTTAGGGTCTTTGTTGAGATTCTCCCATGCTGCTGTAACTTGGTGGAAAATTCAGGCATTTGAAGATCTATTATTTGTCATAGAAAAGTTGCAGAAAAGTCCGCAGTTAGGCAAGTGGCCCTTGGCTTTATAAATGAAATTGCATAAAATGATAGCTATACATTTATGTTAGACTTCGGACTCCCCATTGTCAACACAGTCAAATGCAAAGAATGGCTAACTTTTTTTTTTTTAATACAGGGTTTTTAGGCTGGTAGATGTGATAATACAAGGCACATTCTTTCTGCACGTCTGCCAGGCTTCCTCCTAAATACTGCTTTTGATTTCTCTAGCTCGTCTACCCTTTTTTTTTTTTTTTGCATAGAAAATATAATTTGGCAAGTTGCAGCCCATTGTTAAATGAGTACCACCAGAAAGTCTGCAACTGTGTTTCTCATTTACAAGGAAAAGGGTTAAGCTGACTTAGAGATGTTGTATGTTGCCAGTAACACTTAGAGGAGATGCACTTCATTTTTAAGGTGAGAAACAACTGAGAAACAAGTCCTGGAACCTTTTTTGGTAAAGAATTCACTTTCCCTCTCCTCAGATTAAAAAGGAAAAGAAGTAAAAGAAAGTGCAAAAAGCCGTATTATGAGCTGTCTATTCAGGCTCTGATTTGGGATAAGAAATGCCCGTATGTATCCATCATGCCCCTCATTCTGTAAATTTCAGACACTGTTAAATGAAATGAAAGCCAGGAAGAGTAAATGCCCTGCCTAAAAGGGGCACCGACCTCGGTGAATACAGGTTTGGGGTTGGATGATAGTTTTGTAATCGTGTTCTGTAAAAGCAAAGTGAGGTCTGAGTAATGACATACTTTGTAGTTTTCAGGGAATGGGGCCTTTTTTGTTTAATTTTTCAAAGGGACTCTGGAAAGCATGTCTAATTTCAATCTAATGGAACACCTCCTAACATCAGGGGTTGGTGGGGTCAGGGTTTTAGAGGAGTCGCATCCCATGGCCGTCTTGTAACAGAGCATTCTTATGCCCTCTGCATAGCAGACATCCATAGGTTTCTTTCATTAGTTTTGACTCTGATTATTATGAGGAAGTTCTCGTGATTTATCCGTCTGGCGTTATTTCACCAAGCATCCATTAGTTCCTATTACTGCGGTCCATTCTCCTCTGAATGTGAATGCCGTGAAGACTCCCACTTTCCTGTGCTGGTTTAGATATTAGAAACCAACTCAGATGAGAAGATTTATTTATGATGCTGGCAGTGAGGTTTGGCGTGCAGAGTGGGTCTTATTGAAAGTGATTAAGTTCACATGGCTACCTCAAGAAAACAAGACAGCTTTTCCAGCATAAAAGATGATTTGGGTTTTTCTGTCCTATTAATGGTACCAAGTTGTAATGATTTGTTTAAAATTGCACTAAGAGGGCTCCTGGGTGGCTCCGTTGGTTAAGCAACTGCCTTCGGCTCAGGTCATGATCCCGGAGTCCTGGGATCGAGTCCCGTATCAGTCTCCCAGCTTCACAGGGAGTCTGCTTCACCCTCTGACCTTCTCCCCTCTCATGCTCTCTCTCACTGTCTCTCTCTCTCAAATAAGTAAATAAAATCTTTAAAAAATACAATAAAATTGCACTAGGAAATAAGTAACTTTTTAAAAAGATTTTATTTATTTGACAGAGACATAGTGAGAGAGGGAACACAAGCAGGGGGAGCGGGAGAGGGAGAAGCAGACTTCCTTCCCAATGTGTGGGTCGATCCCAGGACTCTGGGATCATGACCTGAGTCGATGGCAGATGTTTATCAACTGAGCCACCCAGGTGCCCCTAGAATTGTTTTTTTGTTTTTTTTTTTTTTTTGTTTGTTTTGTTTTTTTTTAAATCTGGTCCAGGAATGGAGACTTAGTACCTTATATATTCAGGTTGAAATTTTGCAAACATGGGCTTCTCAAAATCTAGACACGTGCCGATTCAAAGACTGATTACGGCATCCTTTCCTGTGTCCCATCAGGTGAAACATGTTATTTCTCGGAAGTAGTTTAGTATTTTCTCATATATTACCAGTATCCAGACAGGTGAATGGACTTGTAATGCGAGATGCTAAGAAACGAAGCTCCCCCGCTCAGGCGTCTCCATGTTGGGTGTCCTTGTGGGGTTTCCATTGGTGAAGAGGACAGACAACATCCACTGTCTGGGATGCCCTTGCCCTCTGCAGCCCAGCGGTCACTGCTGGGTGCCTCAGCCTCTCCTCCTCTAGAAATTCTGAGTAATCAGCGAGAAGGCTCGTTCCATCAGAACCACTGGACAAAAAAAAGCACTTGCTCTGGTCACAGCAATGGTAAAAAGGAAGAAGGTGTGGTGTTTGTCTAAGGGGAAGCCCTGTTGCATGAAAGGTAGAAAACTTTCAGAATATTTGCTACTTCACTTGAAAAGAACTCCACAAAAGCAATTTAGTGGATGTGAAAACAAAACATTATCCAGCTCACGGATGAATTGAATCTCATCCAAAACACGTATTTTATTCAAGGATCCAGTTAACCAGTGTGAAGTGTAAAGAGTTCCTAAGGGTAGGTAAGATAAGAAAGTTATCGTATGAAGCTTATTATCTGTATCCCTGTAGAGGACTTTTATAGGCTACTGGATGAATTCACTTACTTTTCAAATGGTTTCCCCAGAGGAGCTATTTACATAATTGTTTGTGCTCTTCCTTCTACTCTCCGTGTTGCTCTCTGACAAACATCATTTAGATCTAGCTGATAGATTCAAGTAGCACAGATGGGCCAGACCCACTCCATGCACGTGAGCCATGACTCTGGTTTACCTTCGTTTGGAGTGAGGGGGCTTTCTGGACCAAGGATCGTTAAATCTTAATAATGCAGTGTTCCCCACCGTGAGTAATGGTCAGCCCTGGCTGTACTAACACAGAAACACCCCTGTTCTAAAGCTTTCGTCTCTATCCACTTAATCTGATGCTGACGCCAAGGGACCCATCTGCCACAGACCATGTTCCATCCCAAGAAGATGGGAGGAGGAGCAGAGTTTACAAAGCTGCATATAAAACTCGTTCAAATGGGTAGGTTGGGTATTTCCAGGTATGGAGCAAAATGTATCTGACATGCCATTAGGCAGGTATGTTGAAGTGATTTCCCACTTTGCCTGCCATGTGTACCGTGACGCAGGTTTTCTTACAGCATGTCCTGTTTCTCAATAGGAAGGAATAGGACCCCTGCGAAAATGAAGTTCACAGAATATGTGTAAATTGCCCAGTGTAGTCGTTAACGCCTAAAAAGGACTCTACAACGTGTTTTTCTTGTCTTTGAGATTGTAAGAGAAAAGGTCTTAAGGTTTTGCGGGACAGATTTTCAAGCCTTCTGCATTAGAGGCATGCGGGGTACCTGGAGAGCAGGCACTGTCTGGTGCAGACTCTGTCCCCTGCAGAGATGGAAGTTTGAATGTTCACCGTGCTGATCAGATCGAGTCAGGGATGGTGGGCGGGGCTGCTGCTTCCACCCTTGGCAGAACATACTCGAGGTGATTTATAAGTGCACTGCCTGCTCACATGTGCTCTGTGAGTGTAAATATTGATTCTAAGGAAGAACTAAGATAATGCTGTGGTGGGGGACATCTCCTAGTCGGTTGGAGTTTTGTTTTATTTTAATGGCACGCATGTGGAAACTGTATCCCACCCTTGGCCAGACTTCATTCAGACACCAGCGGCAGCTCTTCTACCCATATTGGTTTTTTTTTTTTTTTTTTAAATAGCTTTACTGGGACGCCTGGGTGGCTCAGTCCATTAAGCGTCTGCCTTCGGCTCAGGTCATGATCCCAGGGTCCCAGGATTGAGTCCCACATCGGGCTCCTTGCTCAGCAGGGAGCCTGCTTCTCTCTCTGCCTCTGCCTGCCTCTCTGCCTGCTTGTGCCCCCCCCCCTTCTCTCTCTGAAAAGTAAATAAATAAAACCTTTTAAAAATCTTAAAAAAATAGCTTTACTTACATCCATTCTTTCTACATGTAAACTAATTTTAAAAAGAAATAATCCTCCATCAATAAATAAGCAAATCAAATAAATAATCCTTGCCTTGTTTAAGTGGGAAATTATTATATGCAGTAACTGGAAGGTAGCTTTAATGTGCAGAGGAGATAGTCTTCAGATTAGCTGATGGCTCCACGTCTAAAGCCTGCAGCCCTTGTGCAGAAGGGAGAAGAATGACACGTGAAAGCAAGATGTTTAAGAGGGCTTCACACCCATCAGAGAGGTTCTACTTAGTATAAACTCCGTAGACAAATTCTGAAGGCTTATATTTCTATGTTCAGCTAGCCAGCATTCGTTTTTATGTAGTGTACAGTGATTCATTAGTTGCATATAACACCGAGTGGTCATCACAACATGTGCCCTCCTTAATGCCCATCACTCTGTTAACCCATCCCCCCAGCACCCTCCCTTCTTTAACCTTCAGTTTATTTCCCAGAGTCCAGAGTTTCTCATGGTTTGTCTCCCTCTCTGATTTCATCCCATTCAGTTTTCCCTCCCTTCCCCTACGGTCCTCTGTGCTATTCCTTATGTTCCACATATGAGTGAAACCATATGATAATTCTCTTTCTCTGCTTGACTTATTTCAGTTAGTATAATCCCTTCCAGTCCCATCCACGTCAATGCAAATGGTAGGTATTCATCCTTTCTGATGGCTGAGTAATATTCCATTGTATATATGAACCACATCGTTATCCATTCATCTGTTGAAGGACATCTCAAACCTTCCATGGTTTGGCTCTTATGGACATTGCTGCTGTGAACACTGGGGTGCATATGGCCCTTCTTTCCACTGCATCTGTATCTTTGGGGTAAATACCTAGTAGTGCAATTGTTGGGTTGTAGGGTAGCTCTATATTTAACGTCTTAAGGCATCTCCATACTGTTTTCCAGAGTGGTTGTACCAGCTTGCATTCCCATGGAATCTATTAAATCCAAACCCACTGAAAGAAATGAGCCAGAGAATGGCCATTCACAGCATCTGGCTTCTTGTGGCTACCTGTTTGTCCTGATTGCTTGGTGTACTTATGGGCGTCTTGAAGATAGGAACTCTGTCTTAGACACTCCTGGAACATTTTTCTTGTAATGTCCCCCTAATGATGTGCAGTTAGTGGACACCATCATCACTTACTGGGCCATCTGGGGTCTTCCCAGGCAAAGCAGTCCCATGTCCTTGGGAGCATTTTTTGTTGCCTTGCATAGGCTATCAAATAATGCGGACCTCAGGAGTTCCTGGTTTCTGGGGTCAGTGATGAAATTCGCAGGTTTCTGAGAGTACATGATTTAAAAGGCTACTTGTAAAGCTTCCATAGCATATTTTAAGTAAGGCTTTTAGCCTCCTCCCCACTTGCATTTGCATTTGGAAGGGTCTAAGAAGCTAACAGTGTTTGCCTTGGACTGGATTCACTATAGGCTTGGAGTCACCTGCTTCTCCCCTGACCTTACTATCCGTCCTGGGGACCCAGCCCCTGACCGATGGAGGGAGCCTGGACAGGAAAATGAATAGGAAGGACAGTTTGCATGTTTACACTTCTGGCCCTTGGTGTTAGGTGTGCCTGGGATGGGGCAAAAGCCAGTGAAGAATGAATCATTGCATTCATTTTTATCTACTTTTCTGTTTGGATTGAGTAGATACTTTAGAACTTACCAAATTTTAAAATAATGATATTTTTGAACCATTAGAGTGATACTTCTGTCTTACAAAGACCTCTAGTATACTGTGCAAAAAAATAAAATACTGTGCAAAAAATAGAATATTTATGCTAATATTTAGTCCTTTTAAAAAAATTATCTGTCTGCTAGCTTTGTGGATACACTCCTGGAGGTTTTCCCCCCTACATATTTCCCCCCTACATACCCTTACATACATTTCCCCCCTACATATTCCCCCTTACAAAACAAAACACTTTTCCCTTCCAGTATAGTGCTAGCCAAGAGTTTTAGTTTCATTATATAAAAATAACTGGTTATACTACAGTGGTTTATTTTTAGAAGCAGAGTTTCTATATATGATTATTCATTTAAAAATATAGTAAAGATAAAAGCATTTTTTTCAATTTTGTGAAAATAATGCATTTTTATTTCATAGAACATACAGAAAATTATGTGAAACCAACTAGAGATAACCAGTGTTAATGTTTTGGTGTTTCTTCTACTCTTACTTTTATACATTGGAGAAACATATTGCATTAAACCTTTTAAGTTTGCAAAATTTCATATTTCCATTTTTTGTCTTTAAGTTGAACAAAACTCACTGATTAGAATTAGCAAAATGATTTGAAATGATGACGCCTGAAAATATTAATACATTGCCTGCCTTTGTGAATCATTACAACAGTCTCCTGTATCTTTAAACATTTTTTCAGAAATATGTTAATCAAAAGACACAAAATATGACATTTAAATATTTAAATATTAAATGGAAGAAAATAGCCAGACAGCTGGATTAAGAATGTTGAGATACATCCCAGACTTGAAATTGGCTTTTATTTTCAACCACTAGTTTGATTACATAGTTTTTTAAATATGAGGCCTTGGATTTAAAGTGTGTCATTATTAATCTAAATTAGGAATAAAGAATAACCACACATTGAATTTTATTTCCACCACAGAAAGGAAGGATTCAAATCATAAGATGAGAAATTGTCCTAGAAATCCAACTTTCTGACTTAAAACTAGTGATCAGTTTCCAGGCAGAGATAATTCAGATTTTATTAACTTGAAGCAGCTGTTGCCTTTAATGCAGTACTTTTTTTTTTTTTTTCTGGAAATGGAAAAGGTCTTATAAAATAAAGAATACTTGTGTTGTTTCTTTTTGAAAGCAGCTGGCTTCCCATCGTTGAGCTGTTTTTGAATTGAGAAAGCCCAGGCTCTGGATGTTTTTCTTGTAAAGGAGCTAGGAGGGAGGGGAGAGGTAGTTCTGTCCATCCTGTGCAAGGTCCAGCCACAGCCGTGTGGGGGCCATAGGAATGAAGGACAGACCCCTCCTTCCTCTGCCTTTTCCATATTTCCTTCAACAGCAGGCCTGCTGCTGTGCGGCTCTCTGTCCCAACCCTGCCCACAGGGCCTCAGTAATGTGAGGAGCAGGCTAGTACAGCAATCTCTCAGGCCTTGTTGGGGGGAAGGCAAGAAGGTGGTGGCATTCTGGGGGCAGCAGAGGGAGGGGGAGGCTGTTCCCTGGTTAGGTGCACATAACTCAGGGTTAGCAGTGGCATTCTGCACTGGGCACTTGGAGTCACTGCCCCCAACATCCTCCAGAGGGACAAACAGGGAAGACCCTTGGGGCTGGAAGCTACCTCCCTTCCTGGACTGCTTCTAGAAACTTCCAGGAGTCCTCTGTCCATAGAAGAGAAGCTTGGGTGTCCTTTCTTTAGAGTTGCCTTTAATTTCTGGCATGAACTCGTCTCCCAAACACTGGGTAGTTTTTCTGACATGGTTTATAGTTAATAGTAGTATTGGATTTAGTGAATGTCTTCTTCCTCCTGTTTTACTCATCATTTTATCCTCAGCACCAGGCACTGTGTCTGGCCCACAGGAAGCTCTCGGGAAATAGTGAAGGAAAAAAAAAAAAAGAGGCTTTTTTTGACAAGTAATTTTACCTCTCTTTGCT
Organism: Enhydra lutris kenyoni; assembly: GCF_002288905.1. NCBI lineage: Eukaryota > Metazoa > Chordata > Mammalia > Carnivora > Mustelidae > Enhydra > Enhydra lutris. The sequence continues at coordinate 29,726,788 of NW_019154094.1, read as the reverse complement.
TTATTTAGGTACCTGAAATATCTTGAAAATATTTGTGCAGTGTTGATAGCTCTCCTTTTGGGGCCTAGCATTATATTTGTCACCAGGAAAAGGATAAAATTACAGTATTCTTTGTACTAGATATTATATTTTACGTTATTATAAAATGACATGTTTGTGTTTTCTGTTGTCTGAAACCATTTTTTATAGAGTCTTAGCTTTTAAAGTTTTTTTTCTTAAATGAAAAACATTCATAGATTACGGATGATTATTGCTTATTGTATTTGCGATTTCCTTGGTGTTTATGAGCGATAAAAATTTCAAAGAGGAAAGTGTATTTGTATTGTGCTCATTGTCAAGGTGAAGATGTTGAAAGTGGAGAGAATTTCTTAGTGTGGCAGATTTGGGAAAGAAAAATGGGGACAGGGGACATTTTCAGAATTTTCTCTTGAGACTTCGTAAGCATATTTTGTAATTATTGCCTTTTCTGAATTACTTTGCCCTCTCCCGTGATTAGCACAGGACCCTCCATATATTAGGTTTTGGACATAGGTTTGAATCGATGTATGTGTTTAGTAGTGGATAAGAACATGGAAGGAAGACCTAAATCCAGCTATGAACAGTCTTGTGTTTTACACAATAGCGGCTTTAAATTCAGGAGTAGAGGACCAAGGTTACCCTTGGTGCCTCCCTGCCATCTTTCCATATCCCGAAGCTTGTGCTTTCCATAGTTTCCCCTTTGCCTGCCATGTAAATGCAGTGTATGTTTCCTGTCAGCTTTATCTTTCCAAAGCTGTGGACTCTGAGATGTGGCATTGACTCAGACTCCAGTAATGTGGAAGTTGTAGGCCATCCTGCTGGACCAAGTCTGAAGATGATCCTTGTTTCTCATAAGGAAAGGGTATGCCAAGGAGAACGATAGTTGTTACAAAATGTCAGCGGGAAAATTTTAATTACTTAAGAGAATAGAACTATTCGGAACATCCTGGACTGTAGGAAACTCTGCAAATGAAGGTTCTCCCTGTGGGTTTGTGGATTCAGACTTGGCTCTGAGTTTCAATAACCACTGCAGCTGTTCAGTTTTGTTGTTTTACTCTGGAAACAAAGGTGCTCCTTCTGAAACTTCTCCATGGCCTCATAGTCCTCATTACTTTGTGGTCCCAAGGGACATGGCTAGAATTTTAGGAACCACTGCTTGTTCTGGGGAAATAAAGTAGTGGCTCTAAAATGTTCCTTTAAAATGTCAGTGATTATGGTATAATTATCTTCCCTGAAAGAAAAAAAAATAATTACTGGCTCTGATTCAAAAAATAACAACACTTTGGCTATAAATCCCTAATTGCTTCTAAAAAGCAAAAACAGACATGTTTAATTTTTCTATCCCCTCTGCAACTTATCTGCTTTGTCTAGTGATTAAAGCAGGAGACAGCCAGTTAGGCCTGTTGGAATCTGGTCCTTTCCCTGCCTCTGAGGGCTTTGGCTGGCCCTCACAACGTGCTTGGCCCTGTTCAATGCATCAGTAGAGAAAACTGCTCTCCCTACCATGTAGGCGTCTGCAAAGATTCATTCTACAGAGAAATCACTAAGAAACTGATGATGTTGGTGTGAATGACAGTATGGTCACTGCCTTATCACGATTAGTGACTGTGGATGGGAATTCTGGAATTTGTCTTACTTCTTTCTCTTAACCTTTATGTCTTGAAGGTCTTTCAGGTTGGGATGTGTAGAACACGACTCCAGTTTTTGAAACCATTGCCTGGTTTTCCATGGAATAGCCATATCTCTGTGGATGTCCATTGAGACTGTTTCTAATTTTTCCCTGTTACAAACTATGCTGCCGACCGTGCTCACGGGAGCCACCACGATGACGGTAACAACAGCAGCAATGATTAACAGACACTTACGAAGTGCTTCCTTATGCATTGTTGTTGTCATCGTTGGTGTGTTGGTTTTACACCTCATCACAATCCTGTGAGATAGGTATTCTCATTACTCGTATTTTATACTGGAGTAAAATGAGGTCCAGAGATGTGTTCGAACTTGACAACCACAACAGAGCTACTAGGTTTCAGAGCTGCCGTATGAATTCAGGTAGAACTTTGTAGGTGTATATAAAACTGTTAAAATATGAGTTCCCCTTTCTTGGTTCTGCCTCCTGCCCAGATGGCGGCCATTAGTCACACCCGGACCTGGGCACTGCCTTCTTCCATATCAGAGCTGCCTGTGTTCTTCAGCTAGCAGCGCTGTGCTGATGATGCCCAGACTTCCAGCTCCCTTTGCCTCCCTTTGCCTCTTTGCTTCTCCAGCTGCCAGTGAGACACTGGCTAACACTTGTAGGTTTCTTATTCCTCAACCTCCATTCTCTGTCATTCTTGTCTCCGCTAGCCCCCCCCCCACCACCACCCTGGTCAGGATGAACTTTCCTGTCATTCTGCCATGCAGATTTCAGTATCCCTCCCCATCCTTGCCTGTGCCCTTTTCATTGACCAGATCCTACCTGTCCTTTGCCAGAGCTCAAGATCATCTCCTCCCTGTTACCTTTACCAGTTAACCATCCCCACCTATATTGACATTTCTGATGCTTAAGGATGTGAGATGTGGTGTCACAGTGTCTGGGGTGAAATACTGGGTCTGGGCTGTTTAGCTTTGCTGGCCTTTAGCTTTTTCATCTATAAAATGGGAATAATCGTTCTTAGATCATATAGCTATGAAGAATAAACAAGGCGATTTTGTAAAAAATGTTACTTTTTCGTTATTATCTTACAGTCTCAAAACCCTTCTCCCTCTTTAAGGTCATAACCTAGCCTTTGCTTATTTTAGTTCAGGTGCTCGTTTTGCCTCTTTAAATTATGGTGGCGAGGGTCACCTGATACTGGTCTGTCGGCCAGAGAATCCAGCCAGGGTGGGAGCAGATCGTAGGTACTGTGCATTCCTGAGCAGAGCGTTGCCGAGAATGAGAGCATCATGAGGCTGAGCAGCTGTGCTCGGTTTATCCACGAGCGAAAACATTCACCTACATTCTGGAGAGCTGTTTTCCAAACACCATATTTCAGTATCTTCAGATTCCAAACAGTTTATTAATCACACTTCTTCCAGTCAGTGGCACGATTTTCCCTGGGCAGGTACTCTGTAGGCAGACATCTCACTCAGTCCAATTAGAATTTGCTGAGTAACACAAACAGTGATGTCTCTTAGTGGTATGTTTTATATAATCTTGCTTGGTTTTGGCAGAATCTACTTGATAAAAAATAAACTGTCCTTTTGAAGGTTATTTTAGACACACGCACATACACACAGAGAGAGAGCCTGTGTACATACCCTGTAAATATCTGCTCTTTGTAGTTCATATTCCTCCCAGGGGAGAAAATAACTTAATTTTATAGGGTCATGAGGAATTAAGTGAGATAATTGTGTGAATTTCTCATAACCTACTGCCTAGATCTAGTTATTATCCTATTAAAACTAGTCATTAGGACACTTCATGGGGACGGAGCAAGTTTTGAGTGGTAAAAAGGTACCAGGGTAACGATTTCCTAATTGCTAATAGAGGGAAGAGTTACTCTAGTTACATAGCTATGTAGAGTTATATAGCTACTCCAGTTGTATAGCACTTACTGTGTTCAGGGACTGTTCTAAGGTATGGAGCGCGAGACATGCACCTGTTTGTTCCTTTCATTCTCATAAGAAATCCACAAAGCAGTGTTCAGGTGAGGAAGCTGAGCTCCAGAGAAGATGAGTAACTTAGGGGCCAGAAGAAGGTGCTAGAGAAAAATGTCAGAAAATAAATGTGCCCCAGATGACTGGAGTCTTTGCCTTTATAAAACTGACCCTGAGCTCAAGTAGAGAAGACTGTCCACAGAGAAGGAGAGAGAGGCAGTAAAAGGGACTGGAAGACCGTAGGCGTCAATTGCTTGGACGTGGGTGGGTCTTTTGGCCCAGCCACCTTTTAGAAATGTGGCTGTAAGGGAGGTACTAACCTTCTCTGGGCCTCAGGTTCTTCACTGGTACTTTAAGGGAAAGGTAATTGCCATTGTGTTGCTATGAAAAATAAATATGACAATGTGTAACAAAAGGTTTAGTAGTTGACTGCTTCAAGGGGCTAGCTTCCAAAGATATGTCCCTTACCACTTTCTGGACCATCTCTGTGGGCTTCTAATATTGCAAGGAGGAAAATAATCATGTAAGTTTCAAATTTAGCCAAGGAAACCTGGAACAATTGGAGCCATTACTTACACTCAACATACAGCTCATGATTTTTGCTTCATTGGCTTTTCTTTGCCTCCTCTTTCTCCTTTTCCTCTTGCTGCATTGAAGTTTGCTTCAGTAACCATCTCTAGAGAAATAGAAACATTGTCTTACTGAGGCACAGTGGAAGGGACAAAGTGAAACAGCTGAAACTTGGTGATACCATAATTTTGGAAAATAATTTAAAAACAGGGTTTCTTTGTAGTTTGTACACTATAGACTATATTTTTTGTAGACTATATTTATAGACTGTATTTTTGTAGACTATGTGTAGACTATATATATATATATATATATATTTTTTTTTTTTTTTTTTTTTTTTTTTTTTATTTTTTTTTTTTTTTTTTTTTTTTTTTTTTTTTTTTTTTTTTTTTTTTTTTGCAAGAGTGGTCCATTTTGTGTATGGGTTTTGTTGTGCTCCCTTTTCTTCAGTTTATTTTTCATCAGGTAATATACTCAGGATTTAAATAAACTCCAGTTCCATGAATAGTGACTAGAACACAGATGTGGGCCTACTCTAACAAGTGTTGACGTTTTGCCATAATGGCTTGAAACTTTTTTAAGGGGTAAATACTGTGGAGGAGAGATCCTACCCTTTTCCCAGCTCTGGTTGATCCCATTCCTTCCCTCCTGAGATATAAAAAGAAGGTTGTGATTTTGGTGTATGACTTTGCTATCTCTGTGCATTTTTAAAGACTATTTTCAGAATTAAGACAGATGTTTTCTTAGAGGGCGGGTTAGAGGGATGGGGTGTCTGGCTGATGGACATTGGAGAGGGGATGTGCTGTGGTGGGCGCTGTGAGTTGTTTAAGACTGATGATTCACAGACCTGTACCCCTGAAACAAATAATACATTCTATGATAATTAATATAAAGATGTTTTCTTAGATTAAAATTCATACATGAAAAACAAATTCCTTCCTTCCCTACAGTAATCCCCAAGTAAGTAACATAACTACCCCCATTTTGCAGATGCTGAGACCAAAGCTTCAGAAAGTCAGAATGATCTCACTAAGGTTACAGAACTCCTAAGGGGAGCAGCCAGGGGAGGAAGCGGCTGGTTTGCCTTCAGAATCGGCTCTAAGCGCCGTGTTGTGGCTGTTTCTCTTCCTTGTGGGCTGTGGAGGTCAGGTGAACAGAAGCTACAGCGGAATCTAGAGCGAACAGCCTATAGTGGCGAGCTGACAGTCCGCAGTCCGCAGACAGAGGGTTTAGTGGGACGGGATGCTCAGTGTGGAATTTAGGGCACTGACAGAGCAGAAGTGTGCCTCTGAGCCTGTGAGTAAAGAACCAGAAGACAGAAATGTGACTGTTGAGAGCAGGGCTTCCCAAGCATGATCTTATTTGACATGAGTTTGAAGTGAGGTAGACATCCCAGTCCACAGATGGGGACGCAGAGTCCGAACAGGGGGCTCCTTGCCTCGGCTGTGCCCAGCCTTCCTCGAGGACTGTGAGGCAGGCTGCTGGAAATGGTGCGTCCCACCATACCTGGCCTGTGGGAAGGTGAGGGTGCGGCCACCCCTGCACTCCGTTGCCTGAGACCCTGAGAGCCAGACCTGCCCCGCACAGAGCGGTGGGGCAGGGAGGTCAAGCTGGCTTCCCTGGCTGGACCTGGGCTCCGGTTGCCCTAGAACCGATGTGAATGCCATGGCACTCGTTATCTCCCCCAGACATGAACTGTGATGCTGACGGATGCAGAAGAGCACACCGCTGTTCTCAAGAGCAGCCACGGCTCTTCTGGACTGTTCAGCCAAAACTTGCTTTCAGATACTCTCAAAATAAGCATTAAACAGAGGGGTTTTGCAACATTCTGCTTCTGCGGGGCAGGGACACTTTGGAGCGTCCATGTCCACATGACCCTTGTACTGACCAGTGCTGGTTTCCGAGGTGGGCCCAGATGCTGCCTGTTTTTTCTGGAACACTAACTAAGGCATCCCCCTCCTAATCCCCATCACTGGATTTCTTGGCATTTCTTTCTACCGCACAGATCGCAGATCGGATAGTAGAGAAAGGCCTGTTGGGGTGGAAGTCGCAGTCTGTAGGTCAGCCTTTATGCTTAGAATGTAGGACTTCATCCGAAATCACGATGTTGCTTTGGGGTCGCCACTTGCAGTGTTGGCGATGTCTGCTGCGGTGAGATTTAGCTGGAAGTGGAGCAAGGTGGCACTCCTCCCTACCAGCAGTGGTTTCCAGTTGTGATGGCACACTCAATCAGCTCAGGAATGTGTAAGGAAAGGCTGAAGCCCAGGCCTCACCTTCAGAGAATTCTGGTTCAATCGGTCCAGGGTGGGACCAGGTACTGAGAGGCTGAAAGGCTCCCCAGGTATTTACAAGGTACAGCCAGGACTAAGAACCAGTGCCATTGAGCAGTGATTGTCAAGTGTGAGTGTGCAGCAGAATCTCCCGCAGGGCTTGTTGGAACACAGGCACCAGCCCTCACCCTCAGAACTTCAGGTTCAGTCAGTGGGAGGTGGGCGGTGGGCCTGAGGTTCTGCATTTCTACCAAGTTCCCAAGTGATGCTGATGCAGTAGTCCTGGGAACTCACTTTAAGGACCACAGGCCTAGAAAGATCTTTCCAATAGCTTTACATGACTCTACGAGAGAGGAGAAAAAAAAAAGGAATGCCAACACAAATACCTAGTGTTGCTTTTAGTAGAACAAGTGCTTGAGGCACAAGTGTTAAAATATTACACCTCCCCATTCCTAGACAAGTTGGGTCGTAAGCTTTTTTTCTTTAAATCGGTTAAATCCTAACTGGCAGAGAGCTAGAGACCCAGGACCCAAAAGAACTGGATGGGAGGATGCTTAGAGTTAAAAAGAGAAGAAAATGTTGCCAGGGTCTACGGAATTGTTAGGCTAGCAAATGAGCTGTGGATGCGGGAGCTTTACTGAGACACCTAGCTTGGAAACAGATGAGTGGCAACACTTAACAGTGCCCTGGGCAGCATGAAATGTGGCACAGTAATGCAAAGATGAATTAAAACAAACAAACAAACATGGGATTTAGCCCCCAAAAGAGGACAGTTTAACTGCAGAACGTATAGTCTATGACTAAGCATATGTATTTCTTATTTAAATGGACACCCTAAATTTCTTTTTATCTGACTCTCGGAACTTCTCCTAGTCCCCTTTCATTCTCCACATTTTCCTTGGTCGTTTAGTGAAAAACCCCTTACGAAGTGTCAAAAGTTCTGGGATGCCATCTCTGCCCTCTGCCCTGTCCCAGGAGTCCTCTCGCTGCCCTGCTGCCCATCTGTCTTCACCTGACCTTTATGCAAGAGCGAGCTTGTAAAAGCAGCATTTCTGTGTCCCATTTCTGTGTCCCCTTGTGGCCTTCCAGGATTGGGCTTTGAACCCAAGCCGTGGCACAGCTTGACTCACTCTTCCTTCTTGCCATGCGGCTTCTCTTGAGTCAAGTGCCCAGCGCTAGCTGATAGAGAAGAAAAGAGCCCATTCTGTCCATCTGACAGACCCCTAATTAATAGTAATCATGAACACTGAAGTCATGCACTGGCGCGGCATTCACCATTGTTGTCTTAGCTGTTCCTGCACTTGACAAACAGAGCACCCCTTATTCTGCAATTACATGAAAAATAATGACATCGCTTCAGTCTTAAGGAAGGAAATGTTCCAGTGGAACCACTGGTTGATTGAGCTCAACATTATGATCAACAGAAAGTGATTGTGCCTGTGTTCAGGGGCGAGAAGAGATAGGCCACCAAGCATGTGACTTCTCAAAAGAAACGGGGCTTGAGAGGGGATGGTCCCCCCAACAGCCGGCTAGCTTTGTGTTTGAATGGGGGGGGGGCAGGTGCCTTTCTCCATACCCTTCTCCCTCTCTTCTGCCACTCTAAGTTCTTGCTCATCCGTTCTTGGAGCTATCTTTCTCACGTTGGCTTGTTTGCCATTTCTTTGTATGACTTCCAGCATCTGCTTTCCTGCTTTTTGTGTTATATTTTGTCTTTCTGCTTTGCTGAGAATCACTTTTTCTTGACTTAGACACACTGGCTTTCTGACATGCGAAATTAAAACAGTCGATCTAATTTTTAGCCAAAACAGGTGTTGAGTGGTTGACCCTATCAAGTGGCTCACTCCAGAAACCTCGTTTACTCTGAGCTTCTTTATTACCTCCTCATAATTCATTAGCTTAATAAAACGCATGTGTGAAAGGGTAGGGGGTAGAAACCGCAGCTCTGTGGTGTGTGGATGTCAGCCTGCTCCCTCCCCTGCCCCCACCCCAGGGGGGGTTGAGCTTGACAGTGGGAAGGTCCAGCCTCCAGAATGTGGTGCTCCGAAGAACCTCAAATTAGTGCATGCCCCGGAGAAGGAGTCCTTCTTTGCTTTGGCACATTGGGTATGCCCCTCTTATGGAAACACCACCCGCCTTCCCTTTAGTGGAATCCTAGGGACGTAAAAGTTTTTATATGTATTACTTTATGGTTCCCTACAGCCCCAAAATATCCAGTATTTTTTGGCCCCAAAATATCCAGTATTTTTTGGCCTGTTACAGAGAATTTCCAGGTCCTCAAACATCATCAAAGAAAGCCCCAGACCCCAGGTCCTCAGGTTTAGGTATGTCATACTTCCTCTCACTGGCATCCTAGGTTGGCTGGTGGCTACCAAAGGCCCATAGAGGATGGGGTGGGGTGATTATTATCCTCATCTTAATTTAGGTTTAGCAAATGTCTGAAGCTCTCCCCACCCTTCACATTTTCGCCAGAGCCCAGACTCATCTTGTGGAGCATTCCCCCCACCTCTTCATTCCTAAACCCCTGTGTATTATAAAGGAAATGAAATCCATATGTTTCTGATTCATTTACATGTAGCTCATCAAAATGTAGTTTTGTAAGAGCTCTTTGGTGTCCAAGAAGCATTTGGAGCCTTTTTATGAGACTTTTAAACACCTCCCTCCCTTTCCCCTTAGAACCAGGAAGTTGGGACTTGCCAAGAGTAAATAAAATCAAGCTTCAGGGTTGACTCTGTCTCTAGTCTGACCCACCAAACTTGAGCAGACTCACAGCTTCAGCAAGAACAGAAAAGACTCTCTTTACCCCTTTTAAGGTGGCACAGAAGTGGCACTAATCCTACTTAAACCCTGCATGACCGTGAATTTGGTCTGGTCCTTAGTTTTTCTTGGAGACAGCCGACTGACTCCACACAGCTCAGCCTCTTCCCTCTGGCCCACTGGGGAGTAGATGCCTGCTGCAGAAGCTCAGAGGAGTGGTTCCTTGCACTGTTTCCCACCTCTGTCCACAAGAAGGTCACTAATTTAAATCTTGATGCCTTTGCCAGCCATGGATTCCTAGCCAGGGCTCTCCTTTGCACCAGTGACTTCTGTTTTGCTGGGAGGGGGACCGAGGCACCCATGGCTATAAACCAGGCTTTAGGGCAGCATTGCTGTCATTTAATGACCTTTTTGAGTGCTTTTCTTCATCAAGAAAGGCTTACAAGCTTTGCGAAAGAAACTACTGCCATTAAGACTCTAGAACAAGCACAGAAATGAAAGTCATCCACTCGTTCAGATGTGACATTGATGCTAAGGTTGGGTCTGGAGAAGTGTGCTTGGTCTTCCTGTACTTAGAATTTGATGAAGTCCTGGGTTAGCTTCAACATGAAGATGATGCCATTATGTATTGTATATACATTGTGTGTGTGTGTGTCTGTGTGTGTGTGTGGGTGGGTGTGTGTGTAAGAAAGGGCCATTCTCAGTGGAAATTTTAAAATACTTCCCAGCAACTGTAAAATGTTTTAGGCAAGTTAGAAAAGTCTGAATTAGGTCTTAGGCAACCTTAAAGTCTGAGCACACCAACCAAGAATCCCACAGCAGGGAGAAATCCGTGACCAGACAGACATGCGTCAAAGCTGTGCCATCACTGGCCAGAGGACATGGCAGCGGGGTGCTTGGTTCATATGGTTAGTGAGAAGCTCTTATATGACCCAATGCGATGGCTGTGAGTCAGTTGCAAAAATGATTTCAAAGGGCTTAAAGTTTGCCTGATAGACAGCGAGGACCATTGGCTCCATGAGCGGTAGGTGAGATTTCCTTCTTTGTACACTGCCTCCTGCTGGTCCTTCCTGTCCGGTAATACAGGCCTCCTCAGGTTAACAGATGATCAAGCACTCTGTTATCTATTTAATTCCCCCCTCAGTCTGGAGTAACTTTAATTTCTAGTGGAGAAATAGAAGTTGAGCTACATCCATTGAATTCTGGCCAGTGTGATTCATTGATTTATTCCTTCAGCAAATACCGAGGGCTTTCCCTGTGCCCAGACTTATGCTAGGGGCTGGGAAATGTGTCTAGGACAGAGAGTTTTTCCCTTCACACAGCTTCTGTTCCTGTGGATACGTGTAGCTCACATTCTAGTGCTCACATGGGGCGTCACAGAGCCAGGTGCTGAACTTGGGCCTTGGACTTGGTTGAGAAGGAGGTGATGATTTTCCTCTCTACTCACACCATGGCTGACTTCCTTCAGAATGGCCCTTCCACCACCATGTGGAAAAAAATGCCATAGCACCCAGCAAAACCTCCATGCTGAAATTGAAGACTTTGAGGGAAAAAGCATTTTTATCAGAATTTTGATATAGCCAAGAAGTTTAAAGATCCAAGATCTTTAAAGGTCTTCCTACATGTTATGAGTAATTTCTAGTTGAGGATATCTCAAGAACTAGAACTTCAGGGGTGAGCCATATGGAATCTCTCTCTCTCTTTTTTTTTTTTTTTTAAGATTTTATTCATTTATTTGACAGAGATCACAAGTAGGCAGTGAGGCAGGCAGAGAGAGAGGAGGAAGCAGGCTTCCCGTTGAGCAGAGAGCCTGAATCCGGGCTCAATCCAGGACCCTGGGACCTTGACCTGAGCCAAAGGCAGAGGTTTTAATCCACTGAGCCACCCAGGCGCCCTTGGAATCTCTTTTTGTTGTAGGTCACAATGATCAAATATTGGCAATTCCTTATGGTTTTGTCTGATAGATTTTCTTCCTCTTAGTACCTCATATATAATAAAGACTTAATAAACGTAAGCAAAATTGCTTTACATGTCCTAGGCACTGAGGCATTTCTGAGCAGTCTGAACTATTTGCTCTTTGTCCATTTTGCACTTTTTATGTGTAGCTAAGTTGTAGAATATTTTTATTAGAACTTACTACTCATCACCTTCATAGCAGTAGCTAATTGGATTTTTCACAGTGCAATCCTCTTTCCTCCAAAGGATTTCTTAAACTCTCTGATCCTCTGATTATGATCTTACCAAGAAGGATGTTACTGGTATCACCTCTTATCACCAGTTAAGGTGTTAATGAGAGGAGTCCTGAAGGCACAGGGGATAAAGCAGGTGCATATTCAGCCCTATTAGCCCTGGGGGACTTCAGCTTACCTACTCCCTGGGACCTGTCCTGAGATACCAGGTGTTTGTCTAATGAGCCCAGAGGGGCTTAGTGGATGTGAGTTGTTATTTTTATTACTACTATTAAATGTCAGTGTAGTCAGTGATGATTGCAATAGCATTGTATGGTGTCTGATGGGAGCTACACTGGTGGTGAGCAGCGCATAATGTATAAACTTGTGGAATCACTATGTTGTACACTTGAAACTAATGTAACACTGTGTATCGTCTGTACTCAGAATTTAAAAAACAAATGTCAGTATAGGTAGGCATGCTGTAAAATGAACAGGATATCTAAGCGGATTAAAAAAATTTTCCCTTGAAAATGGTTTTTGTTGTTATTTGTATGCATTTGTGTAAGTATTCGGAGGTGGGGAATACATGTGGAGATTTTGATGAAAAAGTACAGTCTTGGGCTCTGTTCATATCAAATCTCATGCCCATTATGCAATCTGTAAAGAAACATGCCACGGGTTGGTGGCTGGCATGTAATAAACCTAGAAAATGTGTTTAACAGTAACTCCAGCATATATTTCCTTCCTTCTCAAAATAAAATAAAGTACCTGATTTTATGAGATTTTTCTTAGACTCTTTCAGAAGCCATCCTACTGACTCATTCTTTCCAGGAGAAAATCCAGGTAGTGGAGATTGCCGGCGGTCCTTGGAAAAAGTAGTGAAACTGGGTGTGTTGGCACCATGGCGTGGTGGTACCTTTGCACGTCTGTCTTTCTCTGCAGTAACCTTCAGTGTTTACTGTTCAGATCGACATAACAGTTTAAGGAGTGACTGACTGCTTCAGTCACTAGAGCATGTGACTTGATCTGTGTGTCCTGAGTTCAAGCCCACCTTCAGGCATAGAGCCTGCTTAACATCAATCAGTAAGTAAAGGCAACAAATATATGTAACAGTTTAAGATACATTGTTAAATAAAAAGCAAGGTTTAAAGCATAGGTGTCCTGTGGTCTCTTCTGTGTAAAATAACAACCCCCCTGGGGGTAAGTTGTGCCCAGAACAATTTGAAGAAACCCACAGGTAATTGCAGTGGAGGAAGGTGTTGGGTAAGTGCAGGAAACTTGAACTTGTTGATGGTACATGTTTTATTCTTCCAGTTTTTTTTTGGATAATGAGCATGTATTTATTTGGATAGTAACAACTTAAAGTGCTGAATCCAAGCGAGGCAAGTGATGTTTTCTTTCCAGTGTGCTTGTTAACGTACAGTTTTAATAGTCTGTTCGAGATGTTAAAGCACGAGATAGCCTGTGTTTCAGCCCCAGGGACGGACTGTGCTGAGCTCACTCCCTCCAGTGAACTTCATTTTGAAGTAAAATCATTGGGCCGGTTTTGTGAAAGCATGCCTGTGGTGTGTGTCATTGCCAGCTGCGTGGAGCGCTATCCCTGGGAGTAACTGTGGAAGAGGCAGGAGCCCAAAGGAAGACTGAATCCTTTATCTATTAGGAATGGCTCTATTTTTAGATTTTAGTTAAGACTGAAAAAAAAAAAAAAAAAGAAGGGGGGGGGGGGGGGGAGGAAGGAAGGGAGGAAGGAAGGAAACAAACAAACCCATATGGCCAAATCACATTTGCAAGCATGTGAGAGTAGATTTAATGAATGAGCTGCCCATGGTGTTTTCAGCACGATTCCATTTTGCCTAGTTTGTACGAAAGGGAACCCCCTCATCTCTCAGACACCGCCCCGTCTCACTGCAGGAGCTGCCCTTGGGGTTCCGAGGAGTGGGTGGGCCAGTCAAGGTGGATAAGGCAGTTCTGTTGAGGGCCGTTGGAAGATGCCATCTCCTAGGTGCCCACCTCACAGTGCTGACTTCTCAGCTGCGGGGCTCTGGGTTATCCCGCCTGATGAACTTGGATCCTGACCCCTCTTGGCTCTGGATGCTGTCTCAGCAAGTGGCTGCTTCATTGTATTTGAAACAATGAAAGGTTGGAGACCTTGACATTCTTCTGTAGATGTCATGTTGACCATTTTAAAGCTGTCCGTGGATATAAGCTTTGTGTATTTGCAATAAAACAGGTAAAATATGAATTCAAGAGTAAAACATGAAGGACCTGAAGTGCCAGATGCTTATAATGTCCATAGCAGAAAGGCACCATTTGTCATGACCGACTCCTCTTGAAGGTGACGTGTTTTGGGTTCATGAAGTACCAATTTTGACGACATCCCCTGTAACTGTGTGAAGTTAATATGTGTGTTTTTTCGTACAGTGATTGTCAACAAGTGGGTCTTAGAATGATCTTTTATTGTACCTTGGTCCATGTGAATGATTTGTTTAGGTTTAACTTACAAATCTTCTAGAAAAATCCATTGCTAATGATTCACTGATACAGAGTGATTGGGCTGGGGTGATGTGGTAGTGGGGGAGGACCTTTGTTCTTAGCAACACAAACATACCCAGGCACTGCTGACCTGCTGCTTTCTGGTCATCCAGAGAGACCAGTAAAATATGTCTGCTGATTCCTCTTGTACTCTACATTTCTCTTTCCATAATTATTTAATCATGCCATCAAAGTGGGAATTTTCTTGTGTACTTTCCTCCCATGTCATTTATAGAACTTTGAAGACCTGCCTCAACATTGACCCCATTGTTCATAGTTCCCTCTCCAGAGAAACTGCAGATTACTCTTATCTTCTGTTTGTTTTCCCCCCACAAGTTTAGTTTCCGATGACATCTCTTTCATCAGAGCCCTAGAATATTTCCAAAGAGTTTTCAAAAATTAGTCACTCGGGTACTACTCTTTTAATATCCTATTCTGTTGAAAATATGTCAAGCACCCAAATGTTTTTAGAATTTACAGAATTTTAGATGGTTTCAGAATGGTGGGAGAGGAAAATAAAATCAGATGTGGCCGCTACACCCTGGGCTTAATGACCTATGAAATGTATTGAACTGAACTCCACAGTGTAAATACTCAGTGTTTGAAATGGCTACATTAGCCACTTAGGGGAAATCAGTGTGGGTTTGGAGACACCTGGCAAGACTTTGTGGCAAAGGTGGGACTTGAACAGATGATTATTAGGGCTCTCAAAAAAAAAAAAAAAAAAAAACAACCCTCAGTTTAAGTCCTTAAGTCCAGAGTGTGTACATCAGATAACAGAAGAAAGACTGGAAGGAAAGTAATAGAATGCCAGCCCAGTGGCAATGCCATATTGATCTAGAGCCTGAGCCCTGAGCCAGAACACCCAGCTCTTCCTTTTACTGGCCCTTGGACCATGGATCGTGTAACTAAAAGTTGCGATATCTCTCTTTCTGCCTTGGTTTCCTTATTTGTTAAAAAAAAAAAAAAAAATCATTTTGGTACATAACTCATAGGCTTAGGTGGATTAAATGAATTCATCTATGTAAAGAATTTAGACCACTGTCTTCTGGCTTACGGTCAGTACTCAGTAAGTATTAGCTAAATTGGGCATATTTGAATGGTGAAATTATGGGAAATTACAGTTTGTTCTTCATAGTCTTAAATTTCTTAATATTTTCGACAGTGAACATGTGCCTTTGATAATCAGAAGAAAAGTATTTTTTTAAAGTAGGATCTCTTAGTAGGTTTTAAAAATGTATGCAACACAAGTGAGTCACACTTAGGTGACTGAAAAGCCATTTAGAGTATATTTTCATGAGGTGAAGCAACATTTTTGCTGACATTCAACTCAAATGCCTTATTAACCTCCATAAATGGAATTTATAAAGTTTATCACAAGTTCCCAGAACCTCTTTGCTCCTCAGGATGAGTTAGCATCAGGATAGACTGGTCCGTGACCCCTACGCTAGTAATGGCAAAGTGCCTTTCAAGATTTGGGTAAATAGGTGTCTTGGAAGGTAATTTAATTAACTGCAATTGTTTCCAAAAAATAATAGTTTTTGAACCACCTCAGAGTAACTATCACCAAATTGTAGCATCCAATCATTTATATACCTTTGAGCTCTATCATTTTGTAAGATATCATATGTACCCAAATGTAGACCAATTCCAGCATCTCCCCAAAGAGAAGAATAAAGAACAGCTTTTCTCCTGTGTTGTTTTAGGAGGGGCCACCTCATTATATAAACTTTTATAGATACAGATGAAACAGTCAAGTGTTAATTCATAATGTACAATGTTTTAACTCTCCATATTTAGGATCTCAGATAAGTCACACATAAAATAATGTCTCTCTTTTTATTTAAAGATTTATTTATTTAGTAAGAGGGAGGGTGAGTGGGGGTTGGGCAAAGAGAGAGGGAGACATGCAGACTGTCCGCTGAGGGGGGGAGCCTGACCTCAGGCTCCATCCCAGGACTCTGAGATTGTGACCTGAGCTGAAACCAAGAGTTGGCTGCTGGACGGACTGGGGCACCCAGGCGCCCCCAGAGTAACGTCTTAAATTAGAAATACTGCCTTTTACTATCATATTTTATAAAACTGCTTCATTAAAACTTCCCTTGCATGTTTAATACCAGTGTCTTTGTCCTCTCCTGAGAGCTGCTTTTCTCATCCTGCCATTTTCCAGAGCATACCGTCTGCGTTTTTGTCTAAGTGGTTGGAGGCACAGTACTTCTTGAATCATCTCGATCACAGGACCTTTCATTGCAAACCATAAATCCTTATCTGGGCAGCCTTTCAACGTACTTTCCCATTCACCCTATGAAAGTGCATTTGTGCTTTCCACAATTAACCATTTATTGATTGCTTTCAAAATTATTCTTTGAAAGACTGATTCCCAGTGAATCTGACTTAGAATTACATCTAGAGAGACACCCACCAGGAGTAAATAGTAAGTCTCTGTCTTTTTTTTTTTTTTTTTTGCCTCTGGTTTCAGTTACCTCTTGCCATGTACAAAACCATGTCCATGTCTGTTGCTTAAAACAACAGTGACATATAATTCCTCATGGTTCTGTAGATCGTGTGGGCTGTTCTTCTACTAATCTCACTTGGATTGTCCTGATGGCCGCACTTGCAAGCCCAGCCGCTGGTGCTGGGTGTTGATGTATCCCTCTTTCTATGTAGTCTTTCCTGCTCAAGGAGGTAATGCAGGCTTTTTGATGGGCGGTCTCAGAGCATCAAGAGAGAAGAGTAAAACATGCAAGGTCTTAAGACCTCCCTCAGAAGTCACCTGCTGTCACTTCTCTGACATTCTCTTGGCCAAATTTAATCATAAGGCCAGCCCAGATTTGCACCAAGGAACTCGATTCTACCTCTTGATGAGAGGAGCAACAGAGAATCTGTGGCCTTTCTTGGACCACCACAACCTCTTTTTTTAACTCATTGTCTATAGTGAGATCTGTAAGCATTCCAAACATCCCTTGGTTAAAATGTATTCAAGCTACCCTATCTTCCCTAAATGTCACTTCCATAAATATGTTGTGGTTCAAAACTAAGTCGTTAGGAGAGTGACCTGTAATGTGAAAACCTTTTTAAAGGCTCAAACAGGAGTGGACTGCCTCGTCTGAGAAATAATTACCTGACATTCTATTTTAATAAATACGGTTAAGTCAGTGAAGTCTTCCCTGCCCTTGAAGAAATACAAGTTCCTGGCCAGCCTTGAAGGACAAGGGCAGACTTGGGGAAGTGGTGGTGCTCCCTTAGAGGGTGGGAGTAGGACAGAGCTGTATACTGCTCCAGTCAAAGCCCATGGGGCTATTGTAAAAATAACATTTATTTAGGAATATGCTTTTTTTTTTTTTTTTTAAATCAAGAAAGGCTTTTGTCCAGTGTGTGTCTTTGCGTAAGCCATTAATGTAAGGAACTTGTGAGACATCTTAAGAAACACAGCCCTCTGGATGAGGAGATCCACCATATCCCTGTGATTAGTGAACCTCTCCTGTGCCTCTGCTGGGCGGCCATGCGGACTTAATGACCAGGTCTCAGAGCTCGCCTTTACCTACATCATCGTGAAAGATTAAAACCAGATGAAAAATCTGGTGTTCTTTGCAAGAGAACAGTGGATGTGAAACGAGGCTTGCACAACCCTTAAGTGCTTTCTGTTGCCGAGGGTTAACTGTGTTGCCTCACATAAGGAGAGACCATGAAACTACTTGGAATGAGTGGTAGCATCAGGAAACCACAAAAGAAAGAGCTCGACGTCATAAGTGCATTTTTAAAATGCACAGGACACCGTGTTAAAGTCAGTCTGCAGTTTTTGAATTATGCTTCCTGTAAAAGTACATCAGGTAAATATGTGTAATTGGAGTCCCTGGTGTTCTGGCTAAGCTCATTTTAAAGAACCTCAAAAAACTAGATTGCCTTTTTTGAGGAGTATTATTTTGATTTGAAAAAAGGATCTTCTCTACGGGTGAGACAGTGCACAGAACTGAGAGAAAGGGAGACTGCTCATTGTGCTTGAAGTATGTGTGATGTGTACATGTTCTGGGCCAGGAAATGAAATCTCTGCTTTCATTCAGAAGCAATTAAAGGATGTCTTTGTGGCTGCTGGAAAACATATGGAAGACTGCTGGAAGTCTAAAGTATAAAATGAAGGTGGAAAATTACAGTAGAATACATCGCTGCATATCCTAGATCTTAATGTGACAGCCCAGTCCTGGGACAAGTGAACGCACTTTGTGTACCTCTAGTTGTAAACAGTGCTTTGTGGATTCCACGTGGCCACCCCACTCAAGATTTGATAGAGCGTTAGAGAGTCACTTTGGTCCCAAAGCCCCAGTGGTGAAGTGAATGGTGCTATTGAACATGACTTAGGAGACACAGTTTCCTTAATCACCTAACTGTAATTCAGTGACTGGAAGGAAGGTCCTGTGTGTAGAGTGCCACATGTGGTCTTCAGATGTCCCTGTCCTTAAATCCCCCATGGTGGCAGGTACTATACAAGGAGAACATGAAAGAAAGGCCTCCTATGTCTCTTAGGTAATAGTTGGATCCTGTTGGCCATTCTTTAACTAGTATTGTCCAGATTCGGTAGTGCTCCCTAAAAGACTGAAAGTCAAGACTGTTGCCTGGGGCTTGTTGATGGCCAAGTATCAACCTACTCCCAAGTATTCAGCAGTTCTGCATCGTAGATTAAAGCCCTCTGGTCAGTTAAGGCAAATTTATCACTGCATTGGAGTAGACTAAGTGCTATAACAAATAATCCCCCAAATTCAGAGGTCCCACATAATAAGTATTCATCACTTGCTCCAGTTGAGGGCCAGACATGGTTCAGTAAGGGCTTATGGTCTGTCCTTCACCAGGAACCCACCTTCTCTGGGTCTTCTGAATCTCTTCACTTGGAAAGCCAGTGAAGATCTGCAGGAGAAGTTTCTTTCTGCTGGGCTTGGAAGTGATGCAGATCACTTCTGCTCCTGTTCTGTTGGCCAGAACTCTTGTGCCATGACCTCAGCAACCTGTTTGGAGAGGCTGCATGGAACAGTGCAGTGTCTGTGAACACTTGGGGGTGTGGGTCCTCACCTTTCAGTGGAGGACCAGAGGAGAGGGGAATCGCCCTCTCACATGTGGTTACAATAGGGGGCCTTGCCAGTGGACCTAGAATGACTAGGTCCAATAAAAAAGACTTGCAACATGGAAGAAATTCTCTGCAAGTGTAGCATGTCTCTTAGAGTGGTCAAGACCACTGTGTACTTCTACACCCGGTAAAATAGTGCCCCTTGGTCATATTTCCCTCCGGGTCCATTTCCTCTCTGGTCTCTGATGCAGTGGTTCTTCAGCATGGGAAACGTCCCTCTGGAGAACTTGCCACTGTGGGGGACTTAAGGATGGGGACATCTGAAGACCACGTGTGGCATTCTAGACACGGGATCCTCCTTCCAGTCTCTAAATTATGGATATTGGCTTAAAGAAACCTTTGTCTCTTAAAATAAGTGCTCAGTGCTCAGGATTCGAAGCAGCTGGAAATCTTTGCAAAGGGGCAGAGGTTTCAGATGTGTGTCTGAGTATTTCTTCACTGGGCACCACACATGGTTCAGAATGACACACATACCTGTCATGCCAGCAAAGCCACGTCCTCAGTGTCGGCCCCAGGAGAAGGGATGGCTGGGCAGTTGGGGCGGGCTCTGGACCACCACCAGTTTTTTGCTGGAGAGCCAGCTGCGGGAATCTTCCCTGTACTTCCATCTGGTCAGCCCTGACCATTGAAGGGACTCTCGTAGAATTTGATAAGGAACACTGAATCTTTAGATCATATTAATCAGTCAACTTAATGAAACCTTCACCATCTCTTGGATATACATTTGGTACCTGTGAGTCATTAAATAGAACAGATGCCATGATCTGTCAAAAACGGCTGGTGTAACCTGGCTATTCACAGACCTGTACCCCTGGGGATAAAAATATATGTTTATAAAAAATAAAAAAAAAATGGCTGGTGTGCCCTATGGGGACACAGACATTTGTATTGATTATTGTGATGAAAAGTTGTAGCCCAAACAAAGAAATTACAGTAACATTTCTTTGGGCTTTTTCTTGAGTCAACTCAGCATCACAAAAAGATTCTGGTTTTTGTATCAGTCACGTTTCTTAAATCGTGTGTGTGCGTTTAAGGGAGCCTGTCTAGATCGTATCACGTTTTCTTTTTACATTGATGTTACAGTATATATAATTATGGAAAACCCCAGATTCATATCCTTGTAAATTCTTCCCTTACCTGCAGTTAAATCCTCAGCTGAGGTTACTTCGGGGCATACCTGGAGTTTGCGTTGCCTGTTTGTACAGCGTCCCACACATGTTGGGGGCCTCAGAAACCCCATTCTGGAGTCGGCTTCAAGGTACACAGTACGTGCCAGGTCCACACCACATGTAGCAACAGATGACATGGAGGACAGTTTAGGAAATGGACGTTATGAAGTGTGCGATGACTCTAATTATGGGCCTATATGGACCTTGATTTGTTTTTACTCTGCCGTCTGCCCATGTGAATTGTCAAGTGAAACTTTCACAAGATACTCTGTCCCCAAAAAGCCAGTTCTATGGATGTGTGTCTGCTTTTATCTTGCCCGGCACCTTTGCTTTCTCTTCAGATATTAGGAGTAAGGAGAGGGGGTCCATGATTTGGCCCTTGCCATTAGCAGGCCAGTTAGTCTCCATTCAAGTGTAGAGAGTGGAGACCTTGCTTACTGTTAGGGAAGTACCAGTTCTTTGTTTACTTGTTTAATGACAGCATAGAGTGTGAGGAAATGAACAATCATTGCAAATCGACCATCAGAGTATCATCCTGCTTAGGCTAAGTCCTACAGCACTAACATCTTCTGAAAAGCTCAGCTGCTTGCAGCAACGGTTTGTTTCTTGCTCTTGCTATGTGTCCATCCTGGGTCAGCAGCAGCCCTGTTCCATGTGCTCAGCCTTCTAGAACCTAGGCTGAAGGAGTGACCCTCTAGCTGGGACATTTCTGTCTGTAGGCAGAAAGAGAAGACAACATGGCGGAACCAGGTAATGGTCTCAGATCTTCTGCTCAGAAGGAGCATGCTCCCTCCCAGCCATGTTTCACTGCTAAGGGATTTGATCAAGTCTGACATGACCAGCACAGGGAAGGATAATCCCCCCACAGGGAAGGGCAGCAAATATTCTGAGCGATAGTTTAGCCCACTGCACTTGGCATGGTGACATGGATTTTCTCAGTGCTGTCCTTGGTGAATGAGAAGTGTTTTGTAGTAGTTGGGGTTGATTGAATGATACACTATTAGAAACACAGAAAGGGAATCCCCACTCTTTTCTAATCCTCATTACCATAAAGATGATCAAGAGTCTTCAGTGTCCAAAGGTGTTACCTACAAGATGTAAGGAAATGACCAGGCAATGTGGGACAAGTGTGGCAAAATGCGAGCCCAAAGGGGAGGTAGGGCTGCCTGGCCAAGGCCAGGGGCCTTCTGCTATCAGGTTCACGAACTCCTTGTAAATCTTGACCCACAATTTTCTGAACCTACTGAGATCTGATCACTTTGGTCTTTCTTGCTTCCTCTATACATCTTCCTTACCAAGAACGTGCCATCCCATGAGGTGAATGGAACGAGTCTGTTCCTTTCAACAGCACTCTTTTAAGAGTCAGTATATTAACACATGGAAGATGCAGTTGAGTAGCTGCAGCATTCACCTCCGAAGACCTGGAGGTGTCTGAGTGGAACATAGAAGAATGGAATCTGAGCCTCCACCGGAGTCTTGACTGCAGGTAGGAAAATGTCGTTGCCCCGCCGGTGGAATTAGCTTGGCTGCGGGATGAAGCCGAGTGTGAGATTCATTCACTCACTGATCCAGCCATTCATTACTGTATGGCAGACGCTGTTGTAGGTAATGGCACGGGAAGCTGCAGGGACACTGGGACACCCAGGAGCCCTGTTTTCAGGCACTGACATTCTGGTGGGTGTGGTCATTAATGATCTAGCATCTGTTCACTTGTATATTCATTAGTTACATACAAAAGATAATGCATTGATTAATTATTAGATCCTGAGGACTTGGGAATTAAGGGAACGGGCAGCAGTCCCGCTCTCATGGACCTGCCATTCTAGCGGTGGAGAGGTAGAATATAAATTAGCGGGTCAGTACGCAAGGTGTGCAGTGATGCTGGGTGCTAGGATAAAAAGTAAAGGGAAGGAAGGAAGGGCGTTTGGTCAGTGGGGAGTAAGGACAAGGGACTGCGTGTGCTGCTTGGTATGGAGTGTTCAGGTGAGGTCTCTCTGAAGGGGTCGCAAGGGAGCAGAGACCCAGAGGCAATGACTGTCATATTCGTGAAAGGTATTCCAGAGTGAGGGGACAGAGAATACAACGTGGAAGCCCTGCCAGTACCATCCCTCGCTGATGTTTTTGCTTACCTCTGTCCTGGGCTGCTCACCTGGTCTCTTACACCTTCGTAAGACCCTCCTGCTTCTAATGCAAAGGTATCTGGTGACTTTCACACAGACAGCGGTGGTGGGGGTGTGTGGATGTCTGGTGGATATTGTGTCTGCAGCATACGCCGCTGAGATGACGCAGGTGGGCTATTTCTGCTACTTCAAGTACACTGGACTGCAGCCCCACAGGATACCAGGCTATTTTTTTTTTTTTTAAATAAAAAATTGTCCTTGGAGATCATAATACACTGGATAGAGGTTTTTTTCAATTTTTTTTCTTTGCATTTGTAGTTGGAAATAGGGGGTTGATAAGCAGTTAAAAACTCCTGTGGTTGTGCAGCGCTGTAAATAATTTGAAGCTTGTTCTTGAATGGGTTAGTGAGAGAGGGAAGATCTGGAAGTTCTGTGAGCAAGTGTGTCTTTCACAATGGCTCTGTTGTCAGGTGAAATTAAGGCAAATAAAAATCACAACTGGCCGTTGCACTAATTTTGGATTTGGTTGCTTTTGCTTTAATTTCTGCCAAAAATAAGCATTAGGAAAATATGGAAAGTTGCTTAAGTTAATTAAGAAAGAGTGCTGGATGAAGTTATTGGACTTCTTTTGTAAAAATACTGCATTTGATGTTGAACCTTTTTTCTTGCTTTGATGTTGAAATACTAAGATTAAAATCAACTTTTTTTTTTTCTTTAAGTAATCTCTACACCCATTGTGGGGCTCAAACTCACAATCCCAAGACCAAGAGTTGCATGCCCTATTCACTGAGCCAGCGGGTGCCCACAAATCAACTTGTCAACAAGGTAAAACCTATAGATACAAGAAAGAATCAGTGAGTGAAATCTCCTGAAAATGTTTGTCTTACTCTCTAAAAATTATTCTTATTATTTTTAAGAGCCATTCTGCTTGCAAATACAGTTAGTGGCCAGATTGATGGCATCTCCCGGCAGGTGGCACATCCCACCGGAGGGCTGAATCGTACATTGGAAATGTGGTCGAAGACACTCTCGTTTCTCACTTCCGAAATGACTGCATTGGACTACTGAGCTCAGAACAACAGACTTGGCAGTGCATACCCTAGCAGGTCACACAGAGATCCATTAAGGCTACCTTCCCCAGGACCTAAGAGGACCCTCCTGCCAGGTCAGCTTTGTGCTGTTACTGTTTCTAGGTGCAGGTCCTGTGGTTTGTGGGAAAGCTGGTAGAGTTTAAAGTTGAGACTCCAGTTCAAAGCCTGATGCTGCCTGGCTGGGAAAATTTAAAGACAAGGGCTTCCCTCTCCTAAGTGTCTTTCTTCTTTTTCATCTTTCCAGCTAGAATGGTAATATTACAGTTTGTAATAAGAATCAAAAGGAGATGGTGCATGGAAAGCACTTAGCCTGGTACTTAGGACGTGATGGTATTTATTATTGGTTCTTTACAAACACTAGGGAGATGGGAGTTGTGACCCAGGTTTCCTTGCTTTTTTGGGGGGGTCATTTCCACGACTGGCATCCCACAGGCTGCATGTCGCTAAGAGAGATGTTTGGTCCACTTATCACTGTGTCTAAAAATGTTTGGAATTTGATGCCAACATCAAATTGAGAGGAGATTCTTACAGAGAAGCCTAGGTTTCTGGCTTTATTAGAAAATTGAGACTGTCTGGCCATATGACCCTTGCTGTGCTCCTCCCTGCATAACTAGCAGTGAGTGGGAGCTGAGAGATGGTGGCTTCGCTTAGGAGGAGATGAGATGCGCGGACCACCCCTCCCTCCTTCATGTTTCTGCCTGCTCCCTGAGGGCACCTAAAGGGTTAACAGTACCCAGTCCAGATGTTTGGCTGACTGGACTCCATGAGCAGATGTGTCTGTGTTGTGTGTCACTGACACTTTTGGAGGCTACAGATGGGCTTTGAGATGTGTTTGGCTCTGAGGAAGGAAGGAAATGCCTTGTGCACCTTCTTGTGGCTGAAGAACAGGTGCCTCCTTCCAGGGAGGCTGTCCGCTTGAGTATAAATGCAGTTTGGGCAGCAACTCATCAGTAGTAGTGTCTGGGAAAGGGTTTGAGGCTGGGGTTGGGAAGGAGGATCAGCTCCTACAACGAGCCCTTGAGTGGGGTGACAGTACACACCCAAGTCAGTCAAGCATCATCACACAGGCAAACTTGGTAATGGTAGAGGTCATGAGTGGGGAGAATTATTGTGATGCCATCAGCTGAATAGGGAATATGGCTTAGGATGGAGAAGGCAGGATTCAGTTGATTCAAAACAAACAGGATAATTCACTATCAAGCATGATCTGGAACAGATCAGCCCTCTCAATTTGAGTCAGATAGTTAAGAATTGTGTAGGACCAGATAGATTCGCAGGTGTACCAGAGAGGAGGAAAATGGAGGGATGGACAAATGGCGGAAGGGAAGTGGGCGGTGCAGGTTTCCATTTATGGAATGAATAAGTCACAGGGACAGAAGGTACATCATTGGGAATACAGTCAATGGTATTGTGATAGTGTTGTATGGGGACAGAGGGTAGCTATGTTTGTGATGAGCCCAGCATAACATAGAGACTTGAGGCATCGCTGTGCTGTTTACCTGGAACTAATGTAACATTGTGTGTCAGCTGTACCTTAATAAAAATTACAGTCTCATTATAATCTTTTGGATTTCTCCAGCTTTCTTATCTTCAAACTTTATACTTTTCTGGCCTTCCTCACAACCTGCTAAACTTATCACAGTTAAGTGACAAGAGAGTTGTCCATTGACCTACTTGTCCATTCAGTGAATTTGTGATGTCTCTTCCTTAGAATTCCAAAGTTTTGGGGTACCTGGGTGGCTCAGATGTTTAAGCTTCTGACTTTGATGCAGCAGGCTCCCTGCTCAGTGGGGAGTCTGCTTGTCCCTCTCTCACAGCCCCCCTGCTGCTCGTCCTTCCTCACTCTCTCTCACTTTCTCATTCTCTCACTCTCTCTCTCTCAAATAAATAAAATCTTAAAAGAATTTCAGGATTTTGATTGATTATGTTTTGAAGTACATCAGAAATAAATATAAACTGAAGATATCTCTGATTTTCTCCCTAAGAAAGAAATTCAAGACTTATGGCTTAAATTTTTGTAAAAAAATTTGATCTCTTATTTAGGAGGCATGTTCTACTTCGAATGACATCTACAATTCTGTAGGCCATTTGGGTCTTCTACTTGACCTAGATTTAGTATAGCCTGGTACGCTGAGACTTTTTAACAAGATCACTTTGATTACTTTGACTTTTTTTTTTACTCTCAAGGAACCAAGAATCACCTTGGTTTTCATAAAATGTAAGTACATTGGCATGGATCTTGAGGGTATTAATAAGTAGTTCTCGACTAGCATTCATTTCTGTGCAAGATTTTCTAGGGAACCGATACATAATTGTGGTTTTGTCCTTTGGTAGTCGTCTTAGGTAACCACTTAATTTTTATTGCATAAGTATGAAGTCATAAAATGTGTCTACACCGTGCTCAGTAAAAGAACCAGACCTCTCTTGACATCTTTGTCGCCCCTGTTCCAGCCTACCACTGTCGACTTCAGGTTGGTGGGGAGCACAATGGAATAGAACCACCACGGTGGTGCCAAAATGTGCCTGCCAGAGTGGGAAGGGGTTATGTGTTCTGTGGCTTTGCCATGAGCTTTTTGTAGCGGTTATCAGCTGAAGGAATGAAGTAAATGGGTAGGGAGTAAAGTCACGTTAATAATGTTGATGATGTTGACAGCAGTCTTGTACAGAGTGCTCACGTGTCACATGCACTGTTCGGAGGGCTTGCTGGGCATTGATTCGTTGAATTCCCACCACCACTTTACAAGGAAGGGATTCTTCTCCCCTGTTGACAGGTGAGGAGCTTGAGGCACAGGCTGATGAAATGACTTCCCCCAATTAGGGCAGTTAGTGAAATGGCAAAGAATTTAGACCATCTAGTCTGGCTGATGTTCTGAACTCCTGCGGTCCCCTTTATAAGAGGAGCTGGTGAAAATTCTCTTCTTTTTGGAGAACTCGTAAGTCCATCAAGACGATCTAGTTCTACCCCCCCCCCCCATATTTCAAAAAGGAGTTCTTAATTTCCTTGTCATCCCCTTGAAGACAAGCACTGTCCTACTGTTCCTGTATCTTTGCTGTTCCCTGGAGCCCCCTCGCGTAACAGAGTGTGTTGCTGATGGAGTCAGTATTTGCTGGCTTGACTTGGAAATGGGTGATCTGGGCTCTATCTGGGAGCAGTGAGGCAGGAAGAGCACCAGGGCACCAGAGGCAGCAAATGCAAATGGCCAGGGGTATAAAGTAACAGGTGGGGTAGGGTTTTTGAGGGTCCAGAAGAGCATGTAGCACAGACCACGGGCCTGCCATCTGCACCGGGTGTCCGGGTGCCCTGGGCTTACTTCCCTGTTAATTCTTTGGAAGAGCAGATTGAGGTACACACACCGAGGGGCAGAGGTACAGGTTGGATAACTTCTACAGTCTCTGCCTTACAGGTCTTGAATAAGGCTGCTCCAAGCAGCCCCTCGAGGTCACATTTTTGAGGTTGCCAAGTTCAGGTTTAATGGAATAATGAATAAAGCCCAAGTGATGTAGGAAGACTGTGTGTAAATTTCTTTCCAGCAGAGGTGCTTAATTTTTATTTGCACTCACGGACCTCAGTCCCAAATCTTTGCTCCCCAGCCCTAGCCACGGGGACATAAAAGCCTCTTAAATGTGTTTGAATATATATTACTTGTATATTGCTCTTGCCAGAGTTCTTTTGGTGACCATACATTGCTCAGCAAGTTTTATCCCTGTTTTGGTTAGATGTTTCTAGCAGGGTTTTTTAAATAATCCCTATTAGCCGTTTGTTTCAAAAAAGTTCTTGACACTAAAAATACCCACTTTTCCTTGTGTCTGTCTCCCTTTCTCCCGCTGCAAAAGGCAGTGATACACAGACCTCTGTGTCAGATACAAAATCCAGTTAGAGAACCCAGTTGGATGGGAAACATTCCTGATTCCATTTCATTAGCCTGTAAAAATGCTTCATTTTGTTACTCCGTTTTATTTTAATCGCCATTACATGGCAGTGTTGGGATACCAACATCATTAGTAATGCAGCCAAAAATAGAGTGAAGAATGATGTTTAGTGTGTAAATCAGCAGAAGTTGGAATTATCTATGTAACTTCATGATTGCATATAAAAGATCTTCAGCTTCTGGAGTCCTGTGTTTATTTCCAACAGTTTCCTCGAGTTTCTGATCTTCCTTGGGCTGGAATGGGGCCACATTCTCTTCTTGTGGCATCATTCTGATTTCAGCAGAGCTGTACTGTGTATTTCATGACTTGTCTAATCTTTAGGGATCATTCCTTGCCCATTGCCCTCTTGGCCATTGAAACATTTTGTTTTTTGTTTTTTTTCTCTACAATGGTAGTCTTCAAACTCCTTAGCAAGCTTTCCTGCCCTTCGGAAGGGAAGCCGTTTGGTTTAACCTTTCGGCACACTGAATAAAACAGCACTGGGCCTTTGCAGGTTTAACCAGAAGAGTTTTAAACCAGCTGCTCAAGCATGCCCGTTTCTCAGGCAGGCGGTCTAGACCAGGAGGAATCCAAGGTGACTGACCATGTCAATAATAAGGAGCGATCTTGCCTGCAGCCTTTCCAGCCTGTGGTGGGCAGCCCTTGACCTCACAGCCCCTCTGCCCATTGATCTTGACCTTCATATCACTGAGTGATTTGTCCAGATTTCTTGTGTCTGGACACAAGCCAGGGCGCTTTGGGCAGTGCCTGGAATCTGTGCTCATGAATGGAGCCTTACTTATCAGCTTATCATGGGGAAGTGTTTTTTACATTTTTCCCAATCCAAGTAAATAAGGGTTTATTTCCATTATTTGGTTTTTAGGTCATGTGGTCTTTCTGGGTAGTCCAGGACAAGGCATGAAGTGTGATTGTTTTAGGATTCCCCTTGTATTCTTGGAACAGTGCTAGCCCCCATTGACCAGAGTTCTGGTAAATGAATCTTTCTAATATTGGGAGTGGGCAAATTCTATTAATAATTAGTTGGACTACTTCAAATAGCTCAAAGAAAAATAGCCACTTCCCCTGAAACAACTTTATTCATGAGTTTGAGAATTCTTTTTTTTTTTTAAGAGGGGGAGGGGGAGAAGGGGGGCAGGGGAGGACAGAGGGAGAGGAAGAAAAAGAATCTCAAGCAGGCTCCACACCCAGCATGGGACCTGAGGCAGGGCTGGATCTCACAAGCCTGAGATCATGACCTGAGCTGAAACCAAGAGTCAGATGCTTAACTGACTGAGCCACCCCATCAGTTTGAGAATTCTAAGAACAGGTCAGAATGTATGATTTTTTTTTTTTCCCCATGCTATAGGTTTAAGAATTGGAAGTGGCCAGGTTGGCAGATTCTAGTTCGGATGGGATTTTTGATTTTTCATATTGTATCATAAGACAATGTAGAAAGGCACAGGGAGAATGGCCTAATACAGTACCTGTTGTAAATCCAAGGATCTCAGCATTCTAACTACCCTATAATTTGAAAGCAAAATAGTTGTTTCTAATGGATTTTATTTTTTTCTCCTCATGGACTCTTAGTTGATGAGATCTAGGATAAGTATAGCTTATAGCCTTAAAAATCATTTACTGGTTTATATCCCCTGGAGAGGATGAAGAAATAGGTAACAGAAGTTACACTTTTTTTGAGGACCTAGTTAATGCCAGTCCCTGTGGGAAACAATTCTTCCATCTATTCCCTCCTTTCATCTCTATTATCCCCATTTCACAGATGGGAAAAACCAAGGTTCAAAGGGCTTATGGGACAGCACAGGAGAACATCCACATCATACCATATTCATAATCAAATATACATTGTTTTATGTCTATAGATTTGTTCTTACTTGCTTTGTTTTTGATTGTTCCTACCCTCAACAGGTTGGTGTGGAAACTCTCAGGAGATGTACTGGAAATAATGCCCTGAGTTGAGGCTGGTGGGGCTGGGACTCCAGAACTGGTAGTTTCTAGAGTGTTGTGAGAGATCAGAGAAGGCACTGATAATCTCTCTAATTCCGACACTTCATGAGTTGTTGCAAGAAGACTCAGACATATTAGAATGTATTGCTTTAGTAAGTATTTGAGCACGTTTTAGTATGACACCTGTGCCTGGTACTAGGTATACAGTGGTGAATAATAATAGTGTTCCCTTAAAAAGTGCTTCCTGTGTGCCAGGGGTCATTTTAAGTGCTTTACCTCTATCATCACATTTGAATTTAACCATAGAAGACAGGAATGTAGGTGTTATTAACCCTATCTCCACCTAAGATGTTGAAACCACTGCCCAGAGAAGTTACGTGACTTACTGAGCTCACACAGCCTGTGCGTAGTGGAGCTAGGTAGGAACCCAGCAGTCCACCTCTAAAACCTGCATTCTAATTGTGACATTATAGTGTCTGTGCTCTGCTGGCACTGAGGGTCCCTGCACCCTCCGCCTCCCGAGGAAGCTCAGAATCCAGTGGGGAAAGGATAGAACATAAGCAAACACGAAAACACAAGAGTGGTACTCTGTGCTGAGTGCTAGGAACAGAGGAGCTGGAGAGATGAAAGGGCCAGGCACGTGGAGCTCAGTGAGGCTGGTGAATCTGGCCAGGCTTCTCGGGGTCGGTGACATTCGAGCTGAGATCTGGTAGAATTACATTTGGCCAGGGTATCAGCCGGGAGCAGAGGGCTTCAGCAGAGGGGACGGGATGTGGTGTATAAGCCCAGAGCCAGGAAGAGTCTCTGTACCAGGGGGTCCCGTAAAGTAGCTGCTCAAAATGACAGAACATGGTTACCGAGAAAGAATACTTAGATCTTAAAAACTACTCACAATCAGTAGAAGAAAGATTCTGCAGCTGCCTCTGGGGTTGTCGTGTTTTCTCTCTTTTATTACATATGTTCAAATGTATAAGCATGAAAGAGATTTCGACTTTTTATGAACGCCTTTAACTGGCCACATGTCACCGTCCCCTCCCCTCTTCCAGATGCGAGAGAACAGAAGGAGAAGGACAAGTTTTGAAGTTCTGCCTCCACATATTTCCTTAGTGGTCTTTTATGGGGCTTGGTTCCTTAGAAATCTGACATGTATTCATAAAAAATGATGTTCTTTTGCCTTTATATACATTCTTTAAAAAAAAAAAAAAGATTTAACGGAGTCCTAATTCTGAGCAAGGAAGTCCTCAAAAGAGCATAGTAATTGTAAATGCTGAAACACACAAGGCATAAAATTAATGAATGCTAATTTATTTGCTCTGTTTTTCACAGAGCAGCATCAGGCAGACCACCAAAAATGTTTCCTGAAAAATCTTTCTGTGAGTACCTCCCCGTGCCTTTTGATTCTGCCGCAAGAGGCAACATTTCTTTTTTAAACAAATCACATGTCTCTTGTCCCTCTTGGGGTACATTTTACCTCCTGAGCTACACCAGCTAGTTTCCCCAAATGTAAAGTAGAATTATGTTCACTTTTAATTTCCATGACTGGTTAACCATGGCACTAACGCTTGCTATTCCTTTATAAATCGCAATTAATTCAACTAGAGCTTGCCAGTGACAACATACCCTTCTAAATATAGATTTGGGCTCTGTGGTCCTGTCCAGGAAAAAAAAAAAATCCCTTTTATTAGAAATTGCTGATCTCACATCAAAGCAGTATGAGAAGATCAAGTTCTCTTTCATTTTTAATAAAGGGGCTTTCTGATCTCCCAGGGCACACCTGACCACACTGCAGCCAGCCCCAGCAGCTGTGATGAGTGGCCTATGGAGGTCACAACCTACTTGCAAAGGTCACTGCTTTTTCTGGATCTGCTGTGTCTTGTGCGGCTAATTTGTGAATCAGGTGGAACTTCACATCTCCCTGTGATTTCCTTTAGGCTGCTAGCACTAATATCCATCAGTGCAGTTGTTAAGGATTTTTTAAAGCCTGATTTTGAATATCTTTGGGAGAAAGGAGTTTTGTGTTACAGGAAGGGAAAATATGTACATGGCTTCTATTTTTTACTTAAATTTCTGTGTTCTTTTTCCCCCCCAAATCTGCAAGGTAGACTGTCTCCTAGTCTCCAGAAACCTTGGATACATTTGCAACCTTAACTGTAAAAGGGTTGGTAGTCTTCAGTTGCCTTTTCTCCCTTCTGCAGGATTATAAATTAAATGAAAAGTGAGCCCTTCTAATCTAAAATGTTTCCCCAACACCAGAATGCAAGTTTGCTGTGAACAGAAAGGTTCCTGGGAAGGCTAAGTGTGGCCTCTGGTATCTATCAGCGTGTAAGAAATATTTCACAGTCCTGAACCTATTCCTTCCTGATTTGTAAATCCAAAGAATCGACTCCTAGTCTTTGTCGCTCCTTTTACAGAACACGTTGGATCTTTCGCCAGGGTCTCCATGAATGTGCTCCCTGCCTGTTCATTTCCTGCTGCTTTTCCAAAGCCGCCTGCTTCCTTTTTGCCAGTTGCATCTGCTCAGGCCTAAATGAAAGCAGCTTCCAGAAAGCACTGGCCAACGTCTGAGCAATGGGAGGGCTGTGTGTTATTCTGCTGTGTGATACTGAGGTGGAGGTTTGTTTGAAGCTCTTCCATCCCTCTAGTTACGCTGTCAGATTTCTCTTCGGACCATTAACCAACTGTTCCACTTTTGTGGTCCTATTTTTCACTTACTTGAAGTGTTATGATCCATATTTTTTCACGACATTCCTTTATGCCCCTCAGTAACACACTGTATTTTTCTGCAGAGAATTATTACACATTTCTTTTGCTGTTTGGTGTTTTATGTTTACATATGTGTCTATGTGTACATGTACCACTACATGTGTGTATGTGTACATATGTGTATATATGCATATGTCTATAGCTATTGTACTGGGTGACTATTTAAATAGTTTTATAGTTCATTATAAGGTTTTCTGAGGAAATCTATCATGTTATTTCTAGATCAAGAGAACTGTTTCTCTTTCAAATATCTCTTACCATTCTTTTTTTTCTTATCATATTTCATTGGCTGGAATATCTTTATCATAAGACTCTAATGTTTTATTTAGACACTCATCCTTAAGGTTCGAGTGAATTGGG
>NW_019154094.1:29689058-29694265 GCF_002288905.1 Enhydra lutris kenyoni | reverse complement strand
AAAAAAAAAAAAAAGGTTCGAGTGAATTCATAGTTATGTCCTAGAGCAATAATTCAACTTTCATCATTAGACATAATAAAAGCTGTAGTCTGATATAAGTAATTCATTTCTTTTATTTTTTAAAGACCTATCTGTTTATTTTAGAGGGAGACAGTGAGCAGGGGGAGGAGCAGAGGGAGAGGGAGAGAATCCTCAAGAATGGGGAGCTTGACACTGGGCTTGATCATAGGACCCCAAGATCATGACCTGAGCCAAAACCATGAGTCGGACTTAACCGACTGAACCACCTAGGCACCCCATAAGTAATTCATTTTAGAGGGGAATATCAACGAGCTTGTATCAAAGTGAAATAGTCCTCTAAAGACAATGAAGAAAATTAGAGTAGTTTCATTAAGCAAATGCTTACTAGACGTCAGGTGTAAGCTTAAGAGGTAAAAATGCATTGTACCATTTGATTCTTAGAACAACCTTCTGAGAAAAAAGTCTTATGGTGCCCATTATACTGCCAAGGAGACTGAAGCTTAGGAAGTAGGTAACCTGTCAGACCTTCTTCTAGAATGGTGAGAAGTACAAGCTCTTATGGGCCCAGAGTCTGCTGCTTTACTCCACTAGGATGTATTGATGATTGTGCCCCATGGTGGGCAAAAATGTCTTTTGTTTTCATGTCAGTGATTAGAAAGTCTTAAAGAACTCTACTCTTGAGGAAGATTATATTCTGATAAATATCTCATGTTAATCTCATTTTGTGTTCCTTGATAGTAGGGGTCAGCAGACCTTTTCCATAAAGGGTAAAAAAAAAATATTGTAGGTGTTTTGGGCCATACTATTTCTGTCACATCTACTCAACAGTATTAATAGAGCCCTGGAGCACCTGGGTGGCTCAGTCAGTTAAGCTTCTGCCTTCAGCTTAGGTCATGACCCCAGGATCCTGGGATCAAGCCCCACATCCTTGCTCAGGGGGGAGCCTGCTTCTCCCTCTGTCTGCCACTCCCCCTGCTTGATCGCTCTCTCTCTGCCAAATAAATATATAAAAAAATACTGACAGAGCCCTAAAGTAATTGTCAATAATACAGAACTGAATGGACGTGGTTGTGTTCCTATAAAACTTTATTGATGGACACAAACATTTCTTTTTTTTTTTTTTAAGGTTTTATTTATTCATTTGACAGAGATCAAGTAGGCAGAGAAGCAGGCAGAGAGAGAGGGGGAAGCAGGCTCCCTGCTGAGCAGAGAGCCCGATGTGGGACTCGATCCCAGGACCCAGAGATCATGACCCAAGCCAAAGGCAGAGGCTTTAACCCACTGAGCCACCCAGGCGCCCCTGGATCTACAAACATTTCATGTAATTTCACACATCACCAAAAAAAATTCTTTTTCTGGTCATTTCAAACCTCATAAGCCTTCCCACAACAGCCACACAACCAAAATTTACTCAGGAGGCTATAGTTTGTCAACCCTGCTTATTAGCACACTCAAGTCTTAGAACTTCAGCCAATGGAAAGGTGTGCCCATTGACCGGCACGTCTACAAATCATCCTTCCTGTGACACTGATTGAACAGGTATTTCGGGGACTGACAACTGCACGACAGCCCCAGCTTGGGCAGTAAGGATACAGAAGATGATTAAGATAACCTTTGTTTTCCAAGGGTTTACAGCCTCCTTGGAGAGAGGGGTAGCAGGGTAGAAGTGGTAAAACATAAACAATTGCGACACAATGTGAAACATAGACTCAGAGCAGAGTGTGCGCAAGCTCCTGGTGAATCACTGGTTCTCTGTAATCTCAGACCCTCTAGAACTGCCTCCCTTCCCCCTCAGTGTCTTGCAGGGGATAAAGTCTTTTGGGAGAGATTCACAAGTTTTTAGGTCATCTGATGGAATTCCTGAGCCCACACTGCTGTGCTGGAGACGACTCAGACACCGCAGAACAGTGAGCAAACCAGCATCTTTTTAATCCAGTGCCATCTGCCCACCGCCCACTCCTCCCAAATGCACATTTTTAGTCCCTCTGAAACTTGGTGAAGCTTTGCTCACCTGATCTCGCTCCTCAAAAATGAGAATGAATGGGGGGGTGGGGGTTGTGCACCGGCCCTGGAAAAGGTGTCCAGAAGCATGAAGTCTTACGTCAGGCTATGTAGCAGGGATGGGGCCAGTGGCACTGCAGGCACACTGACCAGTTTAAAGAGCCTACCAGCAGCAGAACACTCCCCAGGGACAGAGCACTTGGGCAAAGCTTCCCTGTGCTTGTCCCCCCCACACTTTTTTTTTTTTTTTCTTGCTGACGTGTCTTTCTTGAATTAAACTCTTGACTCTCCCATGCCAGTAGTTCTTTGGTTGTGTGTCTGCTGGTTTTTTCCAGTCTCCAACTTTCAAACCAGGTGCAACCCACTTTTCTACCAGCCTCTGTGTTTCTTAAATGTAGAGCTTCTGCAGGCCCAGTCCCTAACACCCTTCTTTTCCAGTGTTTATGCATTCCTCTCGACTGATCTTATCCTCACTTGTGGTTTCACTACCATCTGGGTGCTGATGGCTTTCAGATCAATATCCCCAGCCAGACCTGTCCCCTGGCTTTGTGTGTCTTCCTCCAGCTATCTTGCCATGAAGCTCATCTCTTCTTCTGCAAGACCTGTTTGCCTCTACTCTGCCTCCATTTCCTTCTCTCTATCTCTCAATCTCTCTCTCTCTCTCTCTCTCTCAATCTCTCTGTACTTAACTTGCAAGTTTCTGATAGTCTTTCTTTTCCTTTATCGCATTCTTCTGCTAATATAGACCCACGTATCTGGTAGCCTGAATTTGAAGGTTGGCTATAAGGGCAACTTGAATTCCATTCAAGGTGTCTTTTACTTTAATTCACTCATGATGCAGCTTGTAAATGGCCCCAAGGATATACACACAATAGAGTGGCTACAGGTAGCTCCCCCCTGCCTCTCTCCTACCTGATGCCAGTGATAGCTTCTCAAATAGAAATTATGTATTCCTTCTGCTAAAAACTTTCCATGGGTTCCTTCTGCTTTAAAAACTGCCAGGTATAGAATGCAGGTTTTGCACTGCACAGCCCTGGGAGGCATCATTCTCATCATAATCCGTATGAAGAGTGCCTCCTTCGGTTGTTCAGTGCATAGCATGTTCTACTGTACATGGCAGCTCGGGCGCACGGGGTCCAGCAACAGCTACACTTGAAATTTTGACCCACCACGATAGCCGATACAACTTTCTCCCCAAATGCCAGTCCCAGAGTTTCTGTCTCAGTAGGTCTAGAGTTGGGTCTGAACATACATGTTTCTGTCAAGCTCCCAGGTGATGTGATGCTGCTGATGCAGGGGCCACACTTTGAGAACCTCTGATATAGACATAGCTTGAGATGACAGAACTTTTTCTCTTACAACATTTTACTCACTTAAAGACTTTAGAATGCGTCTACATGTAAGCTACCTAATCCAATTTTGTAAGAGCTAGAGTTATCTGTGTTTTATAAAAACAAATGATCAAATGATTGCATTTACCCATTTCTTATCAACATTGAACTGTACAAGTGGCACATGAGCACATTTTTCTTGAAAATCTTTGAAAAATTACAGATCTGTCCAAAGTCCCTTTTGATTTCCCCTCATCCCTGCCCCAGAAATCTCTTACCAGTTGGTAAGACTCCATTAGACTCCATTCTGCATTTACTGGTAGAATATACACATACTGGGGTGGTCCCCCTCCACCTACCATGAATCACATAATAGTGGGTCTTCTGGCCTGCAACTTGCTGTTTTTTTTTTCGGCAGTGTTGGACATTCTCTCCATTCTGGTGCACGGGGATATTTCTGACTCTTGATTGCCTCTCACTTCTATTGCCTTCTTTTCCATCCCGCTCTCTGCCAGGGATGCAAACAACAGTCCAATGCTCTTGAGCTTCTAAGTGGGTTTGGCCATGGGAGTGCTATGCAGGATATCAGGGTGAGAGGAGGGAAAATATAAGTTGGGGGATCATGTCTCACCTTCTCCCTGAGAGGTTATCTCAGGTTGGCTATGGCTGTAGAGGGAAGCTCACTACTCAAGGCACACTCTGGAGGAAGTGGGCCCAGACATGGTAACAGCCCACTCCTCTTGGTCCTGTGGTCCTCCTCCCATACCTGTTATGTAAGTCAGCCCTGTTTATGTTAAATATATCATCTGTTTCCTTACTACAGAAGTATATCTCACTTTAAGTTGGCACACATGTGTATAGTGAGATATATATAGAATATGAAAGTAACCATCTTAACCATTTTTTTCATGTTTTCTTTTTGTGGTAGAATGAGTGTATAACACAATATACGTTTTAGGTATACAAAATTATAATTTGAGATTGATATTCATGATAATGTGATTACCTCCAAAATTCTTGTTACCATTCATCACCATACACTTGGCCACCTTGGCCCATTTCAACTGAACTTCCAACCCCCTTCCTCTCTGGTAACCACTTATCTGTTCTTTGCATCTATGAGTTTGTTTTTGTTTTGTTTTTGTTCACTTACAGGTAAAATCATACTGTTTATGTCTTTCTCTAATAATTTCACTTAACATTATATCATCAAGTTCTATCCGTGTTTTCACAAATGGCAAGATTTCATTCTTCCTTGTGGCCATGTTTCTCTATCCATGGCATTCAGGGCGTTGCCATATCTTAGCTACTGTAAGCAATGCTGCTGTGAACATTGGGGAACAGATATCTTTTTGAATTAGTATTTCTGTATTTTTCAGGTAAATATCAAAGAGTAGAATAGCTGGATCATATGGTAGTTTTTTATTCTTAATATTTTGAGCAATCTCCATGAACTGTTTTCTAGAGTGGCTGTACCAATTTCCATTCCCACCAGCAGAGCACAGAGGTTCCCTTTTCTCCACGTCCTCACCAGTGCTTGTTATTTCTTTTTGATGATAGTCCAACCAGTATGAACTGATACCTCACTGTGGTTTTGAATTGCATTTCCTTGATAATTAGTGATTTTTGAATAGCATTTCATGTGCCTATTTGCCATCTATAAGTCTTCTTTAGGAAAAAGTCTATTGAGATCCTCTGCCCATTTTTGAATTAGGTTATCTTGGGCCTTAAGTATGAATTTGTTACACATCTTGGATGTTAACCCCTCTTGGGTACATAATAGGCAAATACCTTCTCTCAGTAGGTTACTTTTCTTTTTTTTTTTTTTTTTTTTTTTTTTTTTTTTTTTTTTTT